>NC_056750.1:460898634-461151134 GCF_019279795.1 Protopterus annectens
CAGCCATCCTCAGTGTGCCTGGATCTTTAGATTTCAGTTTGGAGTTATTAGTAAAATGGTTCCTACTACATTTTCGTTATAGTAAAAACTTAAACGTGTTTCTTCTGCTTCTAGGGATCCACAAAGTGAGTGGCAGGCTTTTACTCAGGATTTATTTTCTGCCTTTATGTCCTTAAAGCCTCCTCATGGGGTTTTAGTTCCTGTTCATCCTCGGTCCTCTACTCCTCTTAAGGCCTAGAGACCAGGATTCTTCTGAGGATGAGTCAGATTCTGCTGATGAATCCCTAACTTATTCTACTCAGATTCCTTGTCCTTTAGACCATGGGCAGAGGACTCTGTGTCCTGATGTTCCTATGGAGGAAATTTTCTTTGTGGACACACAGTTTAGGATGATGGATTTTTTAAGTGGGATTGTACTTGGGTCTCCAATATCCATAAAAGGTACTAATGAGTTGTTGCAGTTGGACTCTGTTAAACCTCCTTCTCTCTTGGCTGCTTTACTAGATGCCTTCTCCAATGTCTGACACCCCTGATTCTCTTCCCCTTGCTCCCAAGAAGCCTGATAGGTTTTATAGGGTTCCTGAGGATTGTAATTTTTTTATATAAATGTCCTGCTGCTGCCCCTTCAGTAGTGTATGTAGCATGTGATAAGCTATCTCAGTTACTTCCTTCACTCAAGTTATTGCCGTCTGACAGGGACAACAAAACTATGGACGGGCTGGGCAAAAACGTTTACACTTCTGATACCCTAGCTTTTAGGGCTGTTACTTTTCTGATCCATATGTCTAGGTATGTGTTGGCTCTTCTTTCTCCGGCCTTTCAACTTATTTCTGATTTTCCAGTCTCTTTGGATAAAACTTCTGTTCTTTCCTTGGTAGGGGCTTCCTCTCAAGTCGTTCATCATTCTATTAAATGTAGTTATGATGCAGTGGATGCCTCTTCTAGGGCTGCTGTTTTTGGTTCAGTTATGAGGAGGTATTTTTGGCTTATCAACCTCTACCTGATGATATTAAAGCTAAGTTGATAGATGCTTCTCTAAATTCTAAACTTTTGTTTGGGAAAGCTGCTGCTGGTTTAAGTCTCTCCAGGATACAGGTATTGCCTTATGGGAACTTAAACGTGTTTGTTTCCCCTGTGCCTAAATTTCAGAGAAACTACCCTGCTAAAAAATCAACGAACCAACAAGAGAATAGTCTTAAAAAAGACTAAAATCAAAAAACAACAGGATTCCATGTAGAAAAATGTATTCTAATAAAACATGTCTTAGCGTCTCGGCCACCACAGCCTTCAATGAGCACATAAATAATGGTGAAAAACATTCCCTTTTATACACCACATAATTGATCAAACAATTAAACATTTAAAGAGACTCCAGCCCTATACCCCAGTTAAAAACTCATACAAAAAAGAAAAAAGTTTTAACTTTTTATATTATAATAACAATACTACAATGAACAATCTCAATATAGAAAAACATATTAAAGTAGACACTTCCAATTAATTTCTGTATTTAAACCCATTGGTGACAATGTATTATACTTCAGTATAAAAATTGATTCTTTATATAATAACATCTTTTTTAATAATTTATCATCACCTTTTTTCACAAAGATTTGTTCTAAAATAGTTGCTTGTAATAGTTCAGCATTACTCTCATGTTGTTCTAAAAAATGTAAGACAATCGGGCTTTCTACCGCTCTCTTTTTAATGTCACGAACATGCTCCTGCAATCTCACTCTAAATTTTATTTTAGTTTCGCCAACATAAAAAAGATCACAGGGGCATTTAAGACAATAAACTACACCTTCAGTATAACAAGAAAAACATCTATATGGTTTAAATAATCTATCATTATTTATTTTTAAATATAACCTAATGAGGGGACATATATTACAAGCATGACAAGGTATAGTTCCAAAGTTAGACAGTGAAAGTATAAATTTATTAGTAGGGCATATATAATATGCCCTAATCAATTTGTCACCCAAATTCTGTCCTCTTTTGTAAGCTATATAAGGAAACACAGGAAGCAATTTATTTAGTAATTTATCCTGTAATAAAAATTTCCAATAATATTTTACTAGGTTCCAGATTTTTTCACTCAATAAATTATAAGTAGTAACAAAATAGATATTGGGCAGGATTCACGAAGGCTTGCACAGAGTCTGAGTAGTGTAAGACTCCATGCAGCCCTCGCAATCCAGGAACAGCCCGAAATTCCATGTAAGAGACCAGCTAAAACGTCTCTTACACAGAGTGGGCGTGGATATGCTAATCACCTCACTTGCCGCCAAAAGGCATGCAAATGAGGTAGATTAGCGATCCAGGAAGCCCAAAGCAGCCCGTGTAAGAGCCGTTTTAGCTGCAGAAATGTACTCAGTTGACAACTGAGTACGTTTCTGCAAATAACACAATGGAGCCATGTCAGCTCCAAATAAAGGGTGCATATGTGTCAGGCAGCATGCCTATGGCCAAATATGTGGCCATTGGCAAAGTACCCCGATGCAAATATGAGAAATAAATATTTTTTTTTTCGGTGATCGCCGAAGTTTAAACACAGCGCAGCCCCGCGCAAACGGGCTACGCTATATAAAACATAAAAATGAAGGTTATAAACCCACAAATGTGGGTTTTATGCAATACATGGATTTACAATGCAGGGACCAGCAGACCAAAAACAACATGGCCACCGTTTAGTGGTTGCTAAGGGGGGAAGCTGAGTTTAAGACATGTAACTAAGCATTAGTAGGCAATCTGATGTAAATGAGTGTTAGGATACTGAATTCCACTGTCACATAGCAAATGAGCACATTCTGAGTAGTGTAAGAGATACATAAGGGGGAGGAATAGAGTAGGAGATAGGTGACATCACAGGGGGAATGGCAGAAAGAAATGCAGTTCATTGGAGGTCAGTGTTACATGACAGATGTCAGACACATATCATGGAAAGAGGAGTGCCACAAGATAAGCATGGGAAAGTCAAGAAATGGAAGGTCTACACTGTTGCTTACACCAAAGTTTCTTGCTGGCCGTGCATGCGCACGTGTGCGCGCCATGAGGTGCGAGTAGGGCAGTGTGCGGGCGTGTAAGGCAGACTGAGCATGTGGGAGCCTGTTGGCAGACTTGTAAGACTGTTTGCGCTTTTGTGCGCGTGTTCTAACCCGAATAAGTAGATTCTAAACCGTGTAAGCCTGTGTGCGTGCGTGTAAGCCACTGTGAGCGTGTTTCTGCTGGTATGCGCGTTGCTCCCCCCGAGGAAACAGAGAGGAAAAAAGAAGCAACAGAATTAGTAGGAAGCTAGCAGGGAATACTGCTGGAGCTAGCAGGTGAAAACAATTAGAAGCAGGCAATTACACAGGCAGAATAGTAGCCCAGCCAAGCACTTAAAACTCTGCAAACAGCAATGCAGGATGTTTCTCTCAAGAGACACTGCAAGACAGGAGTAAGCTATTAGAAGTGAAAACTGAAAAAGCTGAACTCAGAGCAGAAATGCTAGGGGCTGCTATAGCTGTCATAAGGAGACATAGGCTACTTGCTGAGGGTGGTGACAATGCAAATGGTGCCAGACAACCCACAGTGAGGAGACGGAGAAGAGTGTACAGGCCCAGGGTCTCCTACCACGGGTTACATGAGCTGGAGATAGTGGAGCGCTATAGAGTGGACAGAGACCTCCTGCAGCAAATTGTTGAGCTGTGCAGCCCACGCCTCACACACAGAACCAGCAGAGGGGAACCCATCCCAGTGGAAACCAAGGTATGTGTTGGCCTAAGAATACTAGCAACAGGTACCTTCCAGAGACCAACTGGTGATATGATGGGTATATCACTGGCATCAGACTCCAGGGTACTGCACCAGTTCCTGGATGCCATGTCAGCACATGTTGGTGATCATGTATATTTCCCCAATGCCCGTGAGGTATTGGCCAGCAATATGCGTTTCTTCCAGCAAATAGCGGAATACCCTGAGGTAGTGGGTGCAATAGACTGCACGCAGATACGCATCAAAGCACCAGCCGGTGAGCGGGGTAGGGCCTACATAAACCGCAAGGGCTTCCCCTCCATCAACTGCCAGGTCGTGTGTGATGCCCAGGGCATAATAATGAATGTGTGTGCTGGCTGCCCTGGGAGCTACCATGACTCCCATATCTGGCATTTGACGCAGCTTTACCAGACATTTGCCAATGGGGACATCCCACATGGACACCTAGTGGGGGATGCAGGTTATGCACTAGAGCCGTAGCTGATGACACCCATCAGAAACGCACACACACCTGAACAGGAACGCCATAATGAGGCACACGCATAAACACGTAATGTAATAGAGCGTGTGTTTGGGCTGCTCAAGTCACGGTTCCGGTGTCTGGACACATCTGGTGGAGCCTTGCAGTACTCACCAACTACATGTACCCAAATTGTCATGGTATGTGCTATGCTACATAATATGATCTTGCGAAAACAGCTGCAGCAGGACCAGCATAGGGCCGGGCCAAACAGCCCCCCACCATTGCCAAGACCATCACAGGCAGAGCGTGACTCGGAGGAGGAACAACCTCAGCCTGCCCCAGTAGGCAGAAGGAGGCGTGCCCAGTATGCCCTGGCCTTGGCAAAGAGGCAATGCATAGCACATACACTGGCTCAGTAGGAACCCTGGGAATGATACCCCTCTCTGACTCACTCATATAATAACAGGGATGCCTAAAATGACATAACCTGCTCTCAAACATGTACAGGGAGTGTAGTATGTGCATCCGACAGAGGCAGCCCTGCAGCACCACCTGAGGCATGAATGCCATGTGTTAAGCAATGTAACACCATGTAGAGTATATGCAAACTTTATGACCCTGACTAACATCCTACCCTCACCAAGCATGATGCCACAATATGACGATGGGATGATCAATTGCAATAATTGGCTGAAGTATTGCTGTTAGTCAAAGGGGATCCAATGTGTGCCAGCCTGGGCTGACATGCTGAGCATGACATGATGCTCCACCTGCTAGGGGTGGTGTGCACCTATCAGTCCTGGCCATATGGATACTGGCAAAGGCTGTTGTTACCCACAGCGTGCCTTGAATAGGTAAGGCTCAAAACACAAACCCACCTCCGTAGGTATCACAAGGGATAACTACCTAGATGTAATGCTACCCAATGCCAGAAGTCTAAACAGCAAGATGCATGCAGTCTAAACTCCCCCAGTATGGAGAATGTTGATATCTGTCCTGTAACAGAAAACTGGGTCAAGGCTCACAACAGCACCCTAACACTACCAGGTTACACCTCATACTGTGCTGTACAGCCTCAAAACATGGAACAAGCTACAAAAGGAGGGTGACTAGTAGTAATTGTCAAGGATAACCACACCCCCATGTTGGTACCACAACGAGAAGCAGCATGGACTAGCCATGGTCAAGTAACAGTGGCTAAAACTGCCTCACAGTTTATAGCCTGCTACAGACTACCGTCCTAACACCAGGAACTGCACTTGGCCTATGTTGGAATACATGAATATATCAAGCCCTCCAAACCACATTATATTGGGTGACTGAAAATACCCAAACATAGACTGGGAGCATTATTCTAGCTCCAACACTGTAGGACAAAAGTGCCTAGAATCCATAAACCAAAATGCCCAGGAACAACGTACCACTCCCACAACAGGGTAAGCATACTGGATGTGATAATCAGCAACATGGGTACTGGATGGCAAGATGAGAAGTGTATCCCTCACTGGTAAGACCAGACCATAGAGTAATCACACCGGATATACACATCCTGACCACAGTCCCTGGCCAGAAAACCACAGTGAAAAACATGTGTAAAGCAAAAGTTGCACTCCTCCAAACTGATGTGGAATCCATTAAAGGCCCTGTGCAGGTGCAAAATATGGGCCACACCTCAGAACCTGTTATACAGGCATTCCATGAACACTGCCAGGAATGCTTGGATTATGCAATCCCAAATAAAACCAAGACACAATGCCATACACACAGGCATCTGGCATGGTGGACTCCAGCCATTACCAAACCATGCATCAGAATGAGGAAGCTACTAGATGATAGAGCAAACATAAAAAGGGAAGTAATCACTGATCAGTAGTATGGCAATAAAATATGTCCACACATACAATCCACTAAGGCCAGCTACAACAAGTTGAATCTGTGAATCTTGAGGCAATGTTACACCTGCCCCAAGTACACAGACAACCCTCAACTCCCCTCAAGAAATACAAATATATGTGAGAGATGCAACCATTTATCCAAACCGGAGGCTGAGCTCCCTCAACTCAGTACTGTCAAAACTAGTCAGGAGGAGAAGGTAACCACACACACCACAAACCCAGTCCCACATAGACCTAGCACAACTGCAAACCAAAGACATAAACACAGAAAAACATTCCCAGAGGCCCTAATTACAAACACACCACATCAACAGAGGCCTGCAAAGCAGACACCCAAGCAACCACTACCTCCAAACATAGCACATGCAACACATAGTACACAAAGCTGGTGTGCCAAACAGTCACAGGCCAGAAGGAGAAACAACATGCCTGATACAGTGACTCCATAGTCAGACACACTGCTGTCCCGCTCACCAGACTGAACAAGGGAAAGGGTACAGTAAGCTGCCTGTAGGCTGCTACAATACGCCACATAACAGAAGTACGCAGGTCACCCCAAAGCAAGTAGAAATATGATGCAGTCATTGCCCATGCTGGCGTGAATGACCTGAGATGTACCTCCCCGGACTACATGAAAAGAGACATAGATGAGCTCTCCGATTATGTAGTCCAGGCCGGTATGACACTGACCATTTGCAGCATCCTACCCTCACCAAGAATGATGCCACAGTACAAACACAGAATGATCAGCTTTAACAAGTGGCACAATTACTGGTGTCATTCCAAGGGGATCCAATGTCTGTCTGCTTGGGATATCATGTTTGACAAGCCACGCTGCTGTTCCATGGATGGCTTGCACCTGTTACCTCTGGGCGTCTGGATATTGGATAAGGCTTTTGCCACCTCCATAGAGCCTTTCGTAGGCAAGGCTGAAAAGACTAACCCACCACCCTAGAAAATATAAGTGGAAAGAAACATAAGGGTAATGCTGACCAATGCCAGACGTGTAAACCTCAATATGCATGCTCCCGAGGCCCTCCCCAGTATGGAGAACATTGATGTCCGTGCAGTGACAGAAACCTGCAGCAAGGCTCCTGACAGCACACCAGCACTACCAGGTTATACCTCATATCATGCGTTATGGCCCCAAAACCTGGACCAAAACATAACCGGAGGGGGAGTATCCATATTCAGCACAGACACCCACGTCCAGGTAACTGACAATGCACAAGCATCGGAGACCACCCATGTGCAACTAACCGTAGGCAAAACTGCTGTACAGTCTGTAGCATGCTACAGACCACACTCTCACACACAGAAACCCCACCCAGCCGTCCTGAAGACACTGGACAGTATGAATGTCTCACCAAATACCAAACAAGGTACTCACAAATTACCACATAGGTGGTAATCCATTATGTATGGAAGGAGTAATCAGGGACCTAGGGACACAAGTGGACAGTAACCTGTTATGTGACACTCACATTGCCAACGTGGCTAGGAAGACTGTCTATATTGGACACCGTATCATGAAAGGATTCACATCTACGTCAACAGAGGTCATTGTGCCCCTATACTGTTCTCTTATCAGACCTATAATCTAGTACAATGCCTCATTTGGGATGTACCTTACCCGACACCTGCAGCAGTTAGAAAGACCTCAAAGGTACCTCACCAAGAGGATAAAGGGTCTCAAATATATGTCATATGCTGCCTGGCTGTAGACACCCCAGCTGAATGCAGTCACATACTGCCTACACAGAGGCGTTGTATGCCTGTTGTACAAGGCCATGTCCAACACAGGAGTAATGGACATGCTCCACCCCAGAAAACCCAAATCCATCGGAGCTGTGAGAGTGAGAGATGTCAACCTCAACACATAATGAAATAGGTTGTGCTGGAGGGACAGATACATAACCCAGAGGCTCCCTACACCCTGGAATGAATCCCACTCCATGTTAGGCAGAGCCCCTCACTGACACTCTTCAACAGGAATCTTGCCAAGTGGATGGATGATCGTAGATGTACACTGGGGGTCTTCACTGTGTCACGTCCAGGCAGAGGCACAGTAAAGTAAGTCATAAATGGCCATAATATTCACATAGCAAGGGGTGGCGAAAGCCACACACACTCTGGCTAGGCTTATAATTGCCCTAGGGCGGATAGCCTAGTATGAACCTATGAACCTATGAAGATACAAATTGTACAGGACACTAAGGATAATCACAAGGCTTTCTTAACTGATGGTAGGAACCTTGTTGGGAATTCACAGATATGCTCTGAATCACTCAAATATTACAAACAACATACCAAAACACACACATATTGCCAACATCCAACCTGACAGGTGCAGTGCAACCTCCCCCCCCCTCAAAATGCAAAATATCTATCCCAGCAGAGTGCTGGCCCCCTGACATTGCAGATGCTGAGGTAACAGCCAGCATCTACAAAGCAAAACACACAGCATCAATGGTATGAGATGGTGTCCTGGGCTGAGTCCAACATGGACTCCAAGAAGAATGGAATGCCAAATAACACTACTGCTCAATGTCAGCCTTACCACAGGATATGTACCCAAAGAGCAGTATACAACAACAGTGGTCCTTCTCAACAAAGGTGTTGCCTGAATGGATACTGCAAACTACCACCCCAGAATCCTGACAAGCTTGGTCTGCAAAGCTATGGAAAGGATCAGCATGTACCGCAGACATAAAGATATTGGGGACCTACTGACACCGGACCCTACCCAGTGTGGCTTTCTTAAGTGCAGATCCTACATGTTTGACTCATTTGAAGCAGTCATTAAGGTCATTGATGAGGGGAATGTGGTCCACACAGCGTAGCTGGACCTTGCAAAGGCTTCCATACAATACCCCACATGTTCATTATAGATAAGCTCACCAGCTTAAATATAAACCCCTATGTCAGTAGAGGGGTTGCAAACCAGACCAAGGACAGAACTGACATGGTCAGACATGATGCAGCCATGTCAGACTATAAACCAGATATAACTGGCATCCCACAAGGCTTGGTCCTGGGACCTCCCTCGTTTGGTATATATGTCCCATAGGTACAGGCCAACATGGAAGGACTGTGTCTGAACAAGTTTGCAGAGGACTACAAACTGGCCACCATATCTGACCCTCCAGCTGACACAAGCATCCCACAAAAGGGCCACATAGAAACAGACAACTGGTGCCATAGCCATGTTAGCAAGCTAATTGCAGAAAAGTGTATAGTCAACCCCTGTGGATATACAGTAAGTACCCACCAATTACCACATAGGTGTTAACCCATTAATTACTTAACATGTAATGAGAGACCATCCTGCATTGGACAAGCATGTGGCTGTAGTGGTTACAGAAACATACCATATACCCACCCAATCATGAAGGTTGTCAGATCTAGATAAGGGGAGGTCATTGTGGCTCTGCAGTCATCCTTCATCAGTGTTACAATTGACTACAATAGCCCCTGTGGGATGTACCTCAGCAGACACCTCCATCAACTGTAAAGTCCCCAAACGTACCTCACCAGGAGTATCAAAGAGCTTGAACAGATGCCATGTGTTGTCTGATTAAACAAACTGCAGCTCCACACACTGCCATACTGCCCACCAAGAGGCAAACTGTGCCTGATGTATAAAGCCATGCCCAAGCTGGAATCAATGAACATGCTGCACCTTGTACAATCTGAATGGCAGTGAGCTATGCACATGAGAGACCTGAACCCCAGCACTGGCATACATAGGACAAGCTGTACTGAATGATCCATAACACAGAAGCCACCCCCACTCTTGAGTAAACTCCCAGTACAGGTTAGCCAGAGAGTCACTCATCGACTCTCCTCAAGAGGAATCTTGATGAGAGGATGGGAGATGGTAGGTTTACCCTGGGTATCACTATGTCACGGGTAGACGGAGGCACAGTATACTAACCATGACGTATGTCATGGCAAACTCCACTTACAATGTGTGTCGAAGGACAAACACACTCTCCGACTAGCATTAGAAATGGCCTAGGGCACATCGCTAGTGTTTGCCAATGTACACCTATGTTGTGGAATACACTACCAATGTTGGACAAGCCTGGTTTAAGTAGTTCATATCTGAACATAATGCAACATGGTCAGATGTGCACAAGTGGCTCCTAACCAGTCTGTTGTGCTCACTATGAAAATGTAAAGCAGTGATAGGACTAAAGCCCAGGATACTGTCCACCACAGTGAAAATACTGAACCAGTACACTATACGGTACTACAGTGTTAGGTCAGTATGAAAGGATGTTGACAACTGTATGCAAAATATCCCATGCAAACCCTGCAGGCACAGTATAATCCCTGTTGTGTTCAGACACAAAGCAGTTGGACAGTAAGTACACAACATGACACACAACACACAACCATAAACGTGAAATATTGTTGAAGTTCACACTCATCCACAAATGTGGTGGGCTGCAGAGTTCAATATATGGAAAGCTCACACTGGGCATGCTCGCACACTTTGATAAATGAGACATATGTCAGACAACATGCCATGGAAAGCCTGAACTGGGCATGCTCACACACTTAGGCCAAATCTCAGTTTAGCAGTTAGCCACACATATCTGGTATTTGTACGTGTTATTCCAGGAACCAACCACATTACAGCAATCTGCCCAGTGCACACAGTTAAATGACACAGAGACATAAGTGATATAGTGGATCCCTCTCATATTCAAACATCTTCCACAGATACACAAGTTGTTCATAGAAACAGGGAATGCTATGGCAATAAAGACCTGCAAACAGTCTATCAGCAACAAATATTGTGCATCTGACAATTAAACATGGGTGTAGAGGTCAACACTAGGCTGTTTTCCCTAGGGAATGACAGCTTAGCCAGAGTGTGCTTGGTGTCTGCCTCCCCAGTACAGTAGGCTACTGTGCCACTGTAAAGTAGGTCACATAAGGCACCGTGTGAGGCTAGTGTGCTGTGCCTCCGTCAAGCAGGGACACAGTGGAGATCCCAGGGGTTGAATTTGCTAAGCCACATCCATGTTGTTGGTGTGTGCTGGAAGAGGGTTGGTGAGGACCTCTAACAGTAAGTGGGCGTCAATAACAGACTGAGGGGAGAGTTATCTGCATTGTCTGGACAATTTCACTGTCAAACACATTTTTGTGATGATTATGAGGGATTGAAGTGTCGTGCCAGTACTGTTCAGAGATGTCCTCCCTCTGTGGGCTACTGCTCTGCAATGTATTAGCTCACTCTGTCTGTTGGACAGCTCGTATATGGCTGGTGTACACCTGACAGGTGTCCTGTTGTGGAGGAGTCATGGGTATATTTGGGATAGCATGATGAATGCAAACCTTCCACATGCTCATAGAATGCAATTGTCAAGGATTATGCAGAGTGGCCTGTATACTCCCCCAGCATGGGTCCTTTGAAGTATTCCACCCCAGTCTTCACAAGTGTAAAGTCTGCTTTTGATAAATACACTTTGTTTGCAGTGACAACCTTGCCTGGGGGTGGGGATGGGATATGGATGTCCAGGGAAAGGTGGGTATGGTCAGATATCAACAATGGTGGTCTACCTCTGGTGTGGAACAGTGAGTACCCATGTTGCAGATGGTCAGGTGCAATATGTATTCCCCCTTGTGGCTCTGGTGAGTGGTTCTGCCATAGCACATGGACTCACAAATTGTAATGGCTGTAGGGTAATGTTGTAGAGGCCTGAGTAGTTCCCACACACAATATACCTGTACCTGACGTTAACAACTGGAATGGTGTATGTGAACACCTGCATATCTTGGCACTGTTCCCAGGGAAGCAAAGTGTTTGTCCTGGATGTGGGAGGGGTGGTCCGAACTGGTTGTGTTGTGTGTTACAGGTCCTGTGGTCACGAAGCATGGTATAGAACATAACCTGCCAGTGCTGATGTGCATATCTGACCCTGAAGTAGGTAACTGCAAATGCATATATATGCTATCCCCCACCTGACAGGTAGTACTAGATGTACATACCTCTGTAGAAATAATGATGTCAGCACCCTATAAATACTGCAGGTGCAGAACAGATGCCCAGTAATTCGGATAGTGCGCTCTGCTAATGCGTCATCCTCAAGTGTCATAATATAGTTAGGTAGGGGTTTGAATCCTGCAAATGCTCAGTGTGTGTGGGTGAGCGGGGTTGGTGTGTGTGCAATTTTGTGTGAAAGAAATGTCCCTTTTGGCAACTAGGAGAACACACTACAGGATGCACATTCCCCTTTCTAAACACTGATGATGTCAGCACCCTATAAGTACAGCAGGAGAAGGGAAACCTTCCAGTAATGTGAATAGCGCACTCTGCTAATGCATCCGTCTTGAGTGTCATAACATAGTTAGGTAGGGGTTTGAATCCTGCAAATGGCAAGTGTGTGTTTTTGTGAGGGGGGTTAGTGTGTGTGCAATGCTGTGTGAGGGAAATGTCCCTTTTGGCAACTGGGAAAACACACTACAGGATGCACATTCCCCTTTCTAAACACTGATGATGTCAGCACCCTATAAGTACAGCAGGAGAAGGGAAACCTCCCAATAATGCGAATAGCACGCTCTGCTAATGCGTCCGTCTTGAGTGTCATAACATAGTTAGGTAGGGGTTTGAATCCTGCAAATGGTAAGTGTGTGTGTGGGGGGTGGAAGTAGGGTGTGTGCAATTTACATGTGTGAGAGAACTGACCATTTTGGCAACCAGTACAACACACCAGCTGGTGCATATTCCAATCTCCACACAGAGATGATGTCAGCACCCTACAAGTACAGCAGAAGAGGGCAAATCTCCCAGTAATGCAAATAGCACGCTCTGCTACTGAGTCTCTCACTACTGTCATAGCACAGTTAGTTATGGCTTTGAATTCCACACATGCCACGTGTGTTTTTGTCACACAGAATGCCCATGTGTGTGGGTTGTTGTTCACAGTAATGCATGACATCGATTAAACCAGTAATGGCAATGGACACAGATGATGTATGTGTGTGCCAAATACACATATGTACCTGTGACCTTCAATAGTTCCCATGTCTGACGCCTGCCACATGTGAATACATGGTATTTGCACTGGATAACATTATGACTGTGGTCTTCTGTGCAGGTGCTGCATGTGGTATGTGTATATACAGTGTGAGTTGTATATGGTATCATCCTAGCAGCGAGGGATACACATCTGGTCTGGGGCATATAGTCTACATGTTGTTGATGAACAGGTGCTGCATGTTTTCACCTGTTGTGGGAGTGGTAACAAGTTGTTCCATAGCAATGCAGTGACTACATGCTAGGAACCTTTCAGCTAGGGTGTTGTAGCTACAGTAATTAATCAGCATTCAGTAATAAGTCAGCATTCCTGGTGAGGATATGATGCCAACCAAGGTCAGGGTCATACCAGCCTGTGCCACATGCTCAGAGAGCCCTTCTATGTTCCCTATCATGTAGTCCAGGGAGGTACATCACAGGTCAGCCATAGTGGCATGGACAATGACTGAGTCATATGTGTCCATGCCTCTGACTGTCCTGTATGCTTGTATTATGTGGTGGACCATAGTGCCCCACAGGCATATCACTGTGACCTTCACCTTGTCCAGCCTGGTGAGTGGGACCTCACTGTACCGGACAATAAAGGTACCTAACACAACTGTAGCAGGTGTGTTGTCTAGCCGTACAGGCTGTGACTGTTTGGCACACAGGATTTGTGTGCTATGTGTTGCACGTGCTGTGTTCCGTCTTAACGTATGCCTGTGTGCCAGCTGCAGAGGTGTCTGCTGCTCAGGCAGGATGCTATTCTGAGGCTCCACGAATGGCCCAGTGTGTTCACATGTTTGGATTGCTGTCAGTGTAGGTCTACATCAGACTGGTATTGTAGTCACTGTAGTATTTCATGCCACCTGACAGGTTATGCCAGTACTGGGTTCAGAGTGCTTAGTCCCCAGTTTGGCTATGTGGTTGCATCTCATACATGTGTTGTACGTCCATGTGTAGGGGAGAGGGTTGACTGTGTACATGTGGCAGCTGTGACATTGCCACATGACCCACATATTCCACAACTGTATCATAGAGGTGACTGACAAGTGACCTTTGCACATGCTACCATAGTATTGTGATTGCCATGGTGATTAACAGCACATAGGGCCAATGGGGAACAAGGTACAGAAGGTGAGTATGTGAGGGTGTAGTGCCTGTGATTAGTTAGCACTGGCATATATGACTGCTCACGTGGACAAATGCCAGGTAAGTCGTATGCAATGTGTCACAGGCAACGTACATGTGAACAGGACAAACAGTGACGTTCTGTCAAGTGAGACATAGACATACATATAGTAAGCTATGCAGATGTCACTAGGAGTCCACAGAAGCTCTGTAACTCTGCATTGCAGGTGGGATCTGTGTTCTAGGGTAACTGCAAGCAAACATGCATGCAAACAAAGCTACAGTAAGCAGGGCTGCATGTAGTCCATTGTACAACAAACAAGCTGTACCACTTCCAGTAGGTAACAGTGCAAATATGCAGGCACTATACACATGTACATGGAAATACACAGGTCAGATGGCTAGGGTCCAGACTCATTGCACACAAGTGTACAGACCATGTACCATCAGGATGTACAATAACTGGATGGAAACCCAGGTGCTCATACCTGCAGTAATACACATGTCAAATAACAGACACTGAGCCTTCACGCAGTGGTTCCATACTTAGTAGGATGTATGCTACCTGTCCTGCCACCACAGTATCCCTGACTTTTATGGGGACTCTCCCTCCTGTGAAATTTAGTTTTGTGTGTTGGTGCTGTCTAGCATGGTATGAGATGTGAGCTTGCAGTGCTAGGGTGCTCCTGTGTGTCCTGTACCAGTCGTGTAGTACTGCACACATATCAACATCCTCAAACATCCGCATTGCAGAGTCCAGTGTGGGCAACATGCCACTTGCAGTTTACATGTCCATCATTGCGTATCAATACTTTCATTACCTTATCCCCTGTGCTACCTATGTATGTAGCCTTCTGCTGACATCCTTACCACCAGTATGCCAACATGTGCAGATGATACACTATGGTACTTACCATGGGTGTAGACAACAGTACAAGACAATCATACCCTTACTGCATCAGGCATGCTGGGATATACCCACAATTATATCAGCACACAGTACTGTTAACAACATGATACTATTACTACACGTCTCTGTAGTCACCCTGTGCATCAGCAACATGTTAACCTGTACCTGCACTGATGTTAACAGATTGCAGGAGGTGGCACAGTTTCATCATATGCACAGGGTGTGAACTTGGTATGCCTGAGTCTGCCACTGATACCACCAATTGACATGTATGTGTATGTGTGTTGGTGAGGGACAGCAGTACAAGGTGGGGCAATGTTGATGCAGTGTGTGCGTGTATGCGGTAGCCCTAGGTGTTGTCAGTTTGCATGTGTGTATGGATGCACACAGTTCCACCTCATGGCTGCCATATACTGGTGTTTGTGGACAGCCACAGACTGTACCTGCCAGGTCATACAGATCAGTGTCTCTGGCCACGGACACGGTACCTGTGCCTTGCAGGGGTGCTACGGACCGTATCTGGTACCAATCCAGACTGGGTACTATCATCAGAAGCAGGTGTTCGTTGACTGGACACAGATCCCTGTCGGGCCTGTCCAGAGCCACGTGCACGTGGTCGCCTGGGGCGGTCTGATGACAGCACAGACCCAGCATTGCTGGGGCTGCTGCTGGTACTATGGGGGCGGCCGCGGCCCTGTTGTCGTCCGCGATGACTGCCAGCTGCTGCTGTTGCTGGCATACGCCCACGTCGATGCCTCAACCGTCCACCATAGCCCTGGCTCATGGACATGTAGTTGTGGAACCGATCTAATATGTCCCCACAACGTCTGTCTATGACATCGGTGAAATTACGTATGGCAGCCGCAATGTCACGCATACTGTCAGTCATGGCTGTGCGACATGCTGTCAGCTCCCTCAGACCCTGTCTGGTGTACCGTTCCATACGTGACTGTGCCTGCATGACAGCCTGAAACATAGCTAAGGTTGTAAGACCTCTGTGGGCACGTCTGACAGGGGCAGTACGCCCACGGATGCTCCCACGAGAACCCCTGGACATCTGTCTGTGTGGTATCATCTCAGGGCCATGCCCATGGCTGCTGTGTGGGGAAGCATGTGCCACAGATACCACATTACCCTGGTCAATGCCCACTGTATCCTGTCCATCACCTAGGGACATTGGTGACAAAGGGTGTATTGGCAGGATGACTGTGCGCATTGATGGGGTTGACAGCTGTGTACTGTCAATTGGCTGACCAATGACGGACCCTGGCATACCTTCCTGTGCCATTACACAGATGTCATCATTATCAGTACCCGTGGCACCTGATTCAGGTTCCCTGCTGCATGACACCAGAGCAGCACCAGAACCTGTGGGAGGGAAACAGGAAACACAGTTTACAATGTCTACACAATGTTACCAGTGATGCACAGGTGCACACATGCACAGGTGCACACGTGCACAGGTACACACATGCACACAGTTGCACACTACTCAGTATGCGAGATATCAACACACAAGACACAGACACACCTGCATGCATACACAGAGCACTACTAAGTGAGCCTAATATTACTGTTACTATCAAGACTATTAAAGGTATTGTTAATACACACTCACCAGCATGGATAGGCTGCATTGCTGTTACACCGGAGGGACCTGCAGAAGTGAGGAAATTAATGTCAGTGGGCACAACTGTGCCATTGTTACTGAGTATGATACAGGTCAGTAGTACAACAGTTGTCTTTCACAGGTCAGCTGCTGATATTGAGAATATCACACTTGCACATTAAATACTATGATGACAGCTACAAACCAAGGACACACCTCACACATGCATTAACTACCAGTGTACACAACAGTCAACTATATATATGGCATATTACCTGCACACTCTTAGTCTTGCTGCTGTGTGGCTCCAGCCTCCATCATAATGCAGGTCTGCTGCTGTTGTTGTTGTTGGCGGGCTGGAGCCACAACACTTATGAGTAGTCCCTCCAGTCTGGTGAGTGGGGGATGTGTAGCCACCCCACCACCTGTGGCAACCTGTTGCCTGTGGATATCCGACACACGCTGACAGACATTTCTGATTAAATCACTGCAGTGATGTCGTACCTGCTCATATGTCCTATTATGCATGCCTATGTCATTTACCCGATGGACCAGGTCTTGCCACAGTGCAGCCCTCTCCTGCTGATTCTGGCTGGTGTGGGAAAAGAGTATTGCATAATCCCGCACCAGGCTCTGGTGTATTTCCTCATCCTCAGCTGCAGAGTACGCTGGATTGCGCTGGTGAGCCATGGTCCTGAAAAAGGAAATAACATGATATCAGCAAAATATGTCAGCAGAATTTGGCACACATACTACACATGCTACTCGACTGTTGTGATACAACATATCTCACATATATAGCATCTGTCTGTCTATTGGTGGATACACATGTAAATGGCCAGTTTTCAGTGCTCAGCCAACAACTGTGCAACAGTACCTGGCACACTCCATATGACATACTACCAAACCCCAGCAGTCAGAACACTGATTCAGGTCCAAAGCACCTCTTCACTCTGGGGGTTTGTATCAAGGTACTGTATGGGGTACATCATCAACTACTGTGTGCTGACCACAAACTAATTGCCCTGGATATACATATCCCACCTCCACCACCAGCACAAACGGCTACAGTGAATAACATTTCAAATGCAAACTTTACACTTCGTAACACTGACATGGTATCCTTTAAGCCCACTGGGCCAGTGGAAGACACAACCCACAATGCTGACCCCTTCACAAATGAATTCTATGGACATCTTCGAGAATGCATGGCTCATGCAATCCCATATAAGACCAAGACACTCTCCACAAAGGGAAAGCATCCTGTCTGGTGGACCCCAGCCATAGACAGATTGTATAACAAAAGATGGAAGCTACTGCAAGACAGAGCATAATTCCATAAAGGGAAGGCATGTCTGATCAGCACTAGTAAGGAGCTATTTTCTCTCATACAAACATCCATGGGCAACTTTGAGAGGGAAGTCAACGGGGACACTACAGATAACCACAAGGCCTTCTTCAGTTATGTTAGCAACCTGGTCAGAAACCCTCCAATATGCTCATAGTTAGTACACAACAACAAATAATTACATGAACCCACAGATATTGGCAACATTGTGGCAGACAGGTTCAGTGCAAGTTTCCCCCCTCCCTCTCCCCCAAACTAAGACATACTTATCCCAGCTGACTGTAACCTCCCTGTCATTACAGATGTCCAGGTGAGAGCCGCCCTCAGAAAAGCAGAAAACACAGCATCAATGGGACCTGATGGTATTCCCGGTTGCATGCTACATGAACTCCAAGAGGAGCTAAACACACACACATATAGAGGTGCTATGTAACATTATCCTGACTACAGGATATGTACCTGAACACTGGCTTACAGCAGCAGTGGTTCCACTCCACGAAGAAGGCACCTCTACATACCAATATAATACAACACAATACATTACAATACAATACAATACAATATGCTATTGCCCCTGGGACTATAGCAGCATACTGTTCTGCTACCCTGACCATTGTGACACTTGTGATGTGATGGTACCTGCTCCTGTCAAACAGTTACACAGGGTGACTCATATGGCATATTTACCTACCTGACAAACATTCAGCAGGGGTATGTGTGACATGTACTCATGGGGAGTCTTGCTTCTTAATGCTGTGTGGTTTATTGCAGGATATGTCTTATCTGTGGGTAGGAACCTGTACCTCCGCCATGTGCTCTCTACTGCAGTGTCATGGACGACACACAGCAGTCATTTAGGTTGTGGATGGTGTGAGGTGTTATCATGATTGTTGGACATCTGTCATGGGTGTGACTTAAGTATGTAAATCCAGGAGTGGTAACCTCTATGTGGGTAGTATGTGTGTACTCTGTGGTGTTGTCAGTCACTGTGCATTGGTAATGTGTTTGAGTGCATTGTCACAGTGTTGTACATGTCACTGTGTCCTTCTCCATATCTGTAGCTGTCATGTGAGGTACATACCGTGGCAGCCATTGTGTGGTGTGGAGGGGTACACTGACCTACATGTCCATAGCTGACACACCATGTCTGCTGACACATACCATGGGCAGGTATTCCAGGAATAGTGTGCCACTGTGACTATTATTGGGGGGTCTATTGTACACATTTATGACCCTGTTCACCCCTGACACATGCAGTGGTGGGCAGCCAATCACATATCTGGTGGCTACTGGTGTAGGTGATTTGAAATGGGGCATGGTACTCTAGTTTTGACACTGGTGTTCACTCCATGCCTTTGTCACCAGGCACCTGTTGCAATACATCTGTACACATGTGCCTCATTCAGAATATATATACATCTCTCTCTCTCTCTATATATATATATATATATATATATATATATATGTGTGTGTCTGTATACATATACACATATATATATATCGATGTACATATATTGCTATAGATATGGAGAGAGGGGGTGTGTGTGACAGAGGGGGTGAGAGTGACAGAGGGGGTGGGACAGGGGGAGTGTGAGATCGTCATATACAGTCATATCTGTAGATAGTCAGATCTGTCTGTCTATGTATATGTATTTACATATATGTATATCTGTATGTGTGTATTACATATATATGTTTCTACATATTTTATCTATCTACATCTGTCTATGTATTCCTACATCCCTCTCTATGTATGTATACATATATGCATATTATATATATATATATATATATATATATATATATATATATATATATATACATACATACATATATTGACATACATACGTATCCATATGATAGATAGGTATATCAACATGTTTGTTTACAAAACTGTATACACACACTAACATACTGCTAAACATACATAACTGTGAAACCTACTTTGTACATTGCACTACAACCTACATTCAACCTACATTGATATGTGCACATAGATGCCCTCACATATGTATGTACAGCCTTCACTGATAGTTGCTGTATGTCCCCTGCCCTATGCACATCTTCATATTAATATGGATACAGACCAATGACACATATGGAGGGTTCACAGAATGCAGACTTTTAAAGTATTACTTTACATTGCCTGTGTTTGTCACAGCTGCTTGCGTTGCCGTTTGGTTTGGTGTCCTGCTGCTCCAGTTGGCAGTTGTCAGCTTTCGAGTGGGTTTTGAGGACTGGTTTTGTTTGTGTATGTTTTTTCTCTCTCTCTCTCTCTCTCTCTGTCTCTCCCTACCTCCACAGGGTGCAATGAAAGTATTGCATGTGTGGACTGGGAGTAGAGCATGCTTTTGTAGGTATCTGCATATGTCCATGTGATGGCCTCTGCACCAATTGTTAGCCAGCATTTGCTAATTGCATGCAGCCAGTTGTGTACTGATTGCAGTTCTCACTGTGATTCCAGGACAGTGCTATAAAAAGGTATGTGAGATAGGCGTAGCCCTTTCAGAGTTTAAGGGCAGGGACCATGCTGGTATGCTGTGGACACTGTTCTGTGAGTGTAAAGGTTAGTATCTCTCTCATATTTCTGGCTGTGTTGTAGATTACCATTTCTCCATTAATTTCTCCAGTTTCCTGTACTAAGTGTGTATGTACACTGACACCTAAGACTACTACTACTGTTAATGTGGGTGTGTGTGCTTTCCTGTGGGACATGTGGTGTAACTGGTATATAGCAGTGGCTCTTGCACTTTGTTGCTATGGCTTCAATATTTGCCCTTTACATTCACTCCTTGTATGCCTGCTAGGTGTCTTGACTGTAGTGTGTTGCTGTGGCTTTCCTAATTTCCATGTACATTCACACCTTGGAATGCTTGCTATATCTGCTAGGGTGTTACTGCATGCAGTGTGGTCTGGCCATGGTGTGAGCCTTGACATCTATTAAGGTATTTGAGTATGCTGCTGAGCAGGCCCCAGAGACTCTCAGGTGCATCTTTTATCTGCCTCATGGAATGGTACATATCAGTGGGGTACACCCATTAAATTGTCTGGTATTCTGCAGTTGTGACTGTGGGATAACATGAGCATATGTATTACTACACTATTTCTGCCGTGCAAGTGGTGCATACTTTCAGTACTTCATAGTTACCATTGCATGTGTTGTAACACCTTTCTGCCTACTGTTTGTACATTTCACAGGGAGTCTGTGGGGCATCCCTGTAACTCAGTCACTGTTGCTATGTCTAGGTTCTTAACTATTCAATTATGGCAGTGTCAGACCTCTCAAGTGTACAGATATTTGCAGGTTGTCCACATTTTTGCCTCATATTTTGGTCAATATCTCATAAACAGCTTTTTCTGGCAAATCACTCTGGGCTCAAGTCAGACTATAGTGACAAACATTTCAGTTTCAGACTTCATACCCTTCCAAACATCCAACAAAATGCAGAACCTGTTACTCTCTCAACTGTCTAAGTTTGTTGTAGCATTATTTGGAATGTGTCCCTGTTTTTGGCCCTTTGCTCCACATTTTGTATTACTTAGTCCGGATGTGTTCCTGTAAGAGGTTGTGGGGTATGGGCAGTGATTATCCTGCTGAGAGTATGTGTGTGGCTTGCAAGGTGCTACAGTGACATTATTACCTACTAGCTACCAACTAGCATGGCTGTTTCTGTTCACACACTATTCTAGAAATCCACTACATTTGACAGTAAATATACATGACATGCTTTGTGTACTACACATCCTATATTCCCTTTACATTCATTCCTACTATTACATGATATATTTATTGTAGCACAATGTTCTTATGTAACAGTCATGGCTTTGTGGTAAGTCATGCAGACTACTGTTTCCAAGGTCCTGGGTTCGGGACTGACAGTGGGATTTTATTTTGCTTTTGAGCAGACTACAGGACTTGTCATTCAGAGTGACTAAGGCACTTTTAAGCAGTTATAACCGGGTTAGTGCTGGTTTGCGTGGAGCTCACGCATGTGCACTGGTGTTCAGCTCCGCGCACACCCGCTTACAACTGCTTAAAAGTGCTTACTCTTGCGCAAACCTGCGCTGTTTTCTTTGAAAGAAATGAAAATGGGGAGACAAGAAAGTGGTGAAAAAGGGGTCACAGAGGGTAAGACAGTAGGGAAACAAGCTCGGGTTTTGCAGGAGGGATGTAGGTAAGGCCCATAAGCTGCCCATTTCTTCATCAGCAACAGCTGTGCATATGTTTGTAATTTGGTGTGACATTTGAAACCTTCCACCCCTGAGAGAGGTGTAAGGACAACAATAATACTTGTTGTACAGCCAATTGTAATTGACAGTTTCCATGTCCAGCAGACATGTGTGCGAAATGGGCAGCTATGTATGGGGTGTAATTTTTTTGTGGGTACAGAGTGCCCTTTTTTTTTTTTTCAGGTGAGAGTGGTATGTCAGGTACGGGAAGTCGGTATAGCTGGGGAGGTAGGTTGGGTAGGTTAACAGACAAGACAAACAACGCATACAGGGGCGGTGTATGACACATGGGGGGGTTACACAATTGACGGGGATGGATGTTTGGATATCTAGAGCCCATGAGCCCACAGATGGCAACTGTGGAACTGATATCCCCACCCATGGGCAGTTGCCACTGTGCCTTCATGGCCTAGGACGGGGCTGTGCTGGGGGCTGTGTAGGCCGGGCAGCAGGCACGCCCGTTAGTAGTGCCACCTGTGCCTCAAGCTGGCGTAGGGGCCCAAGAACAGCTTCCCGGATCTTCCTACACACCACAGTCCGGACACTACGGAGGGTGAGTGGATGTTCTCCTCCGGCCACACTTGCAGAGGGGGGATGAGCCCCATCCCCTGCAGCGCTTCCACCCGCAGGTGGCACAGGGCCACCGGAGGAGGGTCCGGCCTGGGCACTACTGCCAGGTGCACTCGCCAGCTGAGGAGGGAGAGGTGGGTCCGCTGGAACCCGCCTTCCCTGTCGTCCTATGTTTTGCATTATGCCATGACAGTTTGGGTTAGTAACGTACAATACCATTCACAGTTAGTTGTAACAGCATGCATTAGTATTCCCATTAACCAAAAACCCAGATATTCAAACCATTGAACAGCAAGCATAACACATGCATATTTTGAACAGCAATACACAGTCCAACAACATGCAGGGTTGATTGATGGCAACAGGCCATCAGGTTTGGATGTATGAACAGGGCAGATGTATCATTGTACATGCAAATATGTATGAACCAACAGGACAAATGTCCAGGGGTGTTAATTGTGATTGCACATACCAATTTCACGTGGAATGAATTATATGTGGTTATAGGGTAGGGTGAAGAAAATTTAATTAACAACTTCAAATACCAATACATATGCTGTACATTTCTAATAGCTGCAGATATATACACACTACAGTTCTGCCTACAGTTTCCTATGTGATAACTACTTCAAGTTGGTGATAGGAATGTTACTGCTACATCAATATACATTTTCATTTTTATTCATACACATTAATATCTGGCTCTGTTCAGCTACATCATCCTGCTACATTTGCTGTATATAGCTATAGACAACTGTGGATTTCAGACAACCATACTATCTGCATATTGCAGACTGAGAGCAACATATCCAGATTTTGGGATATACATTCCAGCTGCGGTAACATTTTCAACACATTTTACTATTTGGTTCTGCTTGTCACATTCCTTTCATTCTGTACTGACTGCAGTATACTTTATTCAGGAGTTATTACTACTTTATTGGTGGATTCATAACTCTTTCTCACACTCTCTCACTTGTTTTATTTTTACAATTCAGGATTGTACTTAATTCTAGGCTTTATTGGCATGATTTACCTGTAGTTATAACAGTCCTTTCCAACAGTCTCACTTCTGTCATGTTTCTGTATTTCAACAGGGCTATATTTCACACATGTGTTTTACTCAGCTTCTGCAGCTGTACTTTTCAGCCTGCTGCAGGTTATGTACTATTATATTACAGGTGGGACATCTTTATTTCAGACTTTATTTCAAACTTGTTTCATTTTTCTGTTTGGATTACAGACTGCATCACACTTTTGTAATCAAGCAATACTTGCAAACCCTCTTACACTGTTACTTGCACATTTTATTACTTAGTGACTACACTGCACTCTTTTGCTAACTGTCATACTTATATATTTATTTACAGTTACAGGGAGAGGATTACTGACCTGCCTGGTGGCGCAACCGTGCCAGCCTATCGCCATAGGCTCTACGGTTCGCAGAACGGACACCTGCAGCTGTAATATAAATAAAGTAATATTGGAATACACATCTCCATAATATCAGCTAGGTTAATTTCTTACATAAATAATTACATGTAACTTACTCAGTAGTGGGGCGTTGAGCATTTGCCGGGCCTCCTGGATCCAACGGTTCAGTTGGTCCTGCTTCTGTCTCTTCAGGTCCGCATGGTGGTGATGGACCTGCTCACCAGTCCTTGGTATCCCTGTGGCACTGGTGAGATCATGAGCCAACCGGTCCCACGCCTCAGCCCTATATGCTCCCCACAGGACCTGGCCCTGCATGAGTTGGGCCTCATGATTGTGGACAAGGAGCCAAACCATATATTTGGACTCCTCAACGCCCCACCTCTGTGCTCGAAAGCAACTACCCTCACCTACACCTGACATTCTGGCTGCAAGTTGGTTCTACAATCGATTATGCTGTGTATTCCTGCCTATGGGGCTTATATATGCCGTTTTTCCCGCACTTATCTGTGATTGGCCATTTTGGAATTGTATCAGCTTCACAAAACCTGCTTTGTCATGCTCCTCTTTCTATTCATTCCTATATATATGCTATTACTGCATTTCTAAGTGCAACTGTCATGGCTTAGTGGTTCCGTACCTTGACTATGGTGCATGGTATCCTGGGTTCGAACCTGGCCACTGCTTTTTATATTTTATGACTGTCTACACAGGCTAGGAGGTGTGTCTGTGTAAAGGCAGTTTTGTAACAGCTTGCTCAACGTTGCCCGTCGGTTAGCTTGTTGGCGCGGTGCGCACTTCCGCGCAAATGGGTTACACTGGTTTACACGTCATTTGGCTGTCAGCACGCATATTACGCTCAGCTCAGCTATGGGCACACAGTTTCAGCGTGTTAAACCACTGCTCACCTACGAGCACTCATTTTACACCTGTTAAACCACTGCTTACCTACGGGCACTCATTTTACACCTGTTAAACCACTGCTCACCTACGGGCAGATGCACTCAACTTGTTAAACTGTAGCTCAGCTATAGGCACATCTGACATTTTTTATTATTTTATCTCACATTTCTTCAAAATATATGGCCCATTTCATTACATTTTACATAAAATATAATTTTATATGTGTACATATATGTCAGGGACTTGTTTCGTGCTTATTTCACTAAAAATAAAAATTGATGTTGGGGGGGCTCGAACCATGACTGCCTGCTCCTCAGCCGACGTCTCTACCACTACTCTATTGCTTCTTAGCTTACTTTGCATATGTAGTTCTTATATGCTTTTCCACTGACTGCTAACTGTGGCTAAGCTACGGGCACGTGGCAGGGAATCCCATATAGTTAAGAATACCGCAGCAGTGAAGGCAAGGACATCTACCATTATGGTAAAATTTTAGACAACTGTACTTTACCAGCTTAGATCCTGCTTATATGGAAGCAGCAGAAACCAGTGCAGAATCTCTTAAGCAGTAAAAAGCAAAAAAAATGATGGGTGTTCACTGTCCTTTAAAAAAAAAAAAAAAAATCTGTTATTGATTGGTTTTGTACGTGTTTTTGTTACTGCTTTCTTATTCACTATCAACACTAAAGATGGCAGTGCTTTTCACCTCTTTAGTATGTTAACCAGTTTAGACACACACACACACACACACACACACACACACACACACACACACACACACACACACACACACACACACACACAATCTCTAAACTGAGGTTAAATTATTTTTCAGCTATAAGACTCTGCATATTGTTTAGCTCATTTTTTTTACTGAAGCAACTCTGTACATTCCCATAATGCATGCTCCCAAGAACCTCTTTTTGAACCATAACATTTCCAGCCTATGTCTCTCTTGTCCATAGGAACATGTTTTCACGACTTGTAGAGGTATTTGTGCAAATATAATCATGTAAAGAGTCTAAATTTTTGTGATTTAGTTGCATCTGTGGTTAAAAGGATAAGATATTTGCCTTCACTGATCACTGTAACATCTTTATTTAATAATTAATTCCATGTTGTTTTTAATTTGATACTGAATTATTTTCTTACATGTAAGATTGTCTTAATCTACTTTACTTGTTTCTCTTTTTCTAGTCTTCCATTTCTGTTCTGTTCTCAGTTATAAAAAAAAAATCTGTTTGTGGTTTCATAACTTTGCTATCCAGCCACTGCATTTCCTTCTTCAACTTTAACATTAGACCGGTATATGCAAGTTTATCTTAATTCACTAACTTAAAAGTTTTGTCTAGTTTCCTCCCATTTTATTACCTCACCTCCTTTTATCATCTGCTCCCAAAATTTCAGTTCTTTGCTCTTTCTTTTCCAAGTGGTCATTGCTTTTTGTTTTGGGTCTTACTTATAATTTATTGTATAGCATACTGATGTATTTTGTTTTTTCAAGCTCTAACTTCCTTTTAAGTAAATGGCTACTCTAGCATTTACTTATGAACCTATTAGTCTTAGTCTGCAGACTATATTACAAGCCTAGCCAATAAAGAGGTCAGAATCAAACCTTGTATCTATGGGATAAATATCTTAATTAACCATCATACCAATCCCGCCCCACTTAATTTTATATATTTAAGGTTGTACATAATGTGCTCTCTGTTCTTTTCCTAAATCTTCTCAAATGCCTGTGTGTAATACTTTTGTTGCCTCATTAGTAACTGTTCCTGTTGTGTGCTTCCATTTGGGCTTAGGATAAAAGTCCTGATTTGAAGTACATTAATTTAAGCTTTGTAGCCTTATAGTGGGCCTTCAGAACTGGAATTCCCAAACTCACCCTCTTCCTTTGTCAATATTAGTTTTTCTCATTGCAGTTTTTGTTGTCCTCCCAAAAACTACATCTGATGTTGTAAATCTTTGTTCATTTATTACAAATAGGACTTCTGTTCAGTCCTCTGAACCGATATGGCCGTTTCCAAGCTCCCGCAAGCCAAAAACTCTCAGCTAAGACCTACCCATAATGCCCCTCTCCTAGTTACTCCAGATCTCGTTTGCCATGTTCCTAGTCAGACGTGCTAGCCATCTCTTTCAAAGCTAAGTAGAAAATGGTTATTTTTAAGACAGTTTCTCTTCAAAATTATTTAATTTTTAGTCAAGTTGGCCTTTTCTCACTGCCGCCTATAACCTAATCCTATTTCCTACCCTTTACCTTGGTAATTTAATTTTTTACCTTTATTATTACTGTCCCTCTCTCCTGTCTTTGACAGGCCTTTCCTTACTACTAGTGGTATTTTTTAAATAACATCATTGGTATTCTCTCCCTTAATTTTTCTATAGGATAGCCTTGTTGCCTTACTATGTCAGACAAAGCTAAGTTGGGATTTAAACAGTGTCACAAGTGTGGACGTAAGATGCCTAACCCGGATACACATGTTCATTGTGTGTACTGTTTGGGTGTGGATAATATTAAAGCTGACTGTGATGTTTGTGCTAGTTTTCGTAATTGGACAGTAGCAAAACGTAAAAATAAACTTATTTTAAAAGCTTTACTCGACACCTTTTTTCAGAGGCTCTATCTAGGTCGGAGGTATTACCCTCTCAAAAGACCAAAAAACATAAGGAAAAACTGAGTCACTCTGTTCCTGCATCTCCATCAGTTACGGAACTGAGTCAGCTCTGTGCTTCGCTGGCGCCCTGGCTGCAGACCTCTTCGGCACTAGGCTCTGTGTCCTTTCCCTCGGTGCCGTCCATGATATTCACTCCTATTTCAGTTCCAACCTTGGCACCACTGACTTCGGTGACGTCCTTGGATCCCACGTTGGCTCTGATGCCTGTCCTTGGCCATGGTGCCGACGGTTTCTTCAGCTCCATCGGCTCCAAAACTCAAATACCTGCCAAGGACAAGATACTCTCCAACTTACAACCCTTTTTTGGGGCAGAGGTTTAGCCCCTTTCTAGAAAGACCTGATTCTCCTTCAGCAGCCTCCTTTAGATCCACTAGGAGTTTTTCTGAATTAGACCTAGTGCGAGTTGTGGACCAGCTTCTGGCAGCTTGGGGATTGCCCATTCCCGCTAGACCTTCCGTCCCTCCTAGCTCAGAATTTTTTACCACATCTTTCCCTGTTTATCCTCCTCCAGCCTCCACCCAGATCTCTGAGATCTCAGTTCTGATATCCACTTTGGTGCATACTGTCTCAGCTCCGACAGCAGTGTTTCCCCTGTCAGCACCACCCACCATTGCTGCATCAGCTCCGGTGGAGCCGATGCTTTCTCGGAGCAGTGCTTGGACCATCTGTACCTTGGTACCTAGTCCGGCGCCTATTTACTCGCTGGCGCCATCTATGTCCATGGTTCCGACGGCTTCCAGTTCTCTCTGTGCTCCTCGGGGCGGGGTGTGACCCCAATTCCAAGGTTGTCCTTCCCGGTTCTGGGCTCCCATCCCTCCTCGGGTGGGCCTGCTGTCCAGGTGATGGAGAGGATCCTTCATTCCGAAGGCTAACAGTCAGCGCCAATGACATCAGTATCAGAACCCCCCCCCCCCAGCATACACCTCTCCCAACCCGCTATTTCGGGACCCTGGGCACGGGAGTCACAAGAACCCCCTTTAAAGGGAACCCCTTCTCCGGAGTCCTCCTCAAAAGTTCCCACTGGAGAGCCACCCTGGAAGAAACGGTTTAAAAGGAAGCACCTTGACTCCCCGGAGGAATCTATCACCGAAGACACTGATTGTGATGAGGGGGAAGGGTCCCCATGGTCTCCCCCAGACGATGTCTCATTCAGAGACATTCTCGAAATCCTCAAGCAGCGGGGGGACTGGAAGTCCTCTAACCCTTCTTCTGAGGAATCTGTGTTCTTGCAGACCTTCCGTGCCCGGCCATCTACTTCCTGGGTGACCGCACCGGCAGATGACCATTTTAAACTAATTGTGCAGCGTGCCTGGAAGGCCCTGGACAACGTAGAACCTGTCCCCCGGAGGCCAGACAATATTTTATCTACATCTGAAGACCAGCCCTACTGGTCCAAGCAGTTGACAGTTGATTCTCTGGTCATGGCGGTGGCCATCAAGAGGGAACTGGCAGAAGATAGTTCCATTGTCCTTCCACCAAACAGGGAGTCCCGGACCATGGACAGACTAGGGAAGTGGACCTATGCTTCAGCAACCTTTGCCATTCGGTCACTGAACTATCTGGCACACTTTACTCGCCTCCAAAGAGACCTAATTTCCGAAATGTCTTCCTCTTTGGTGGGGATACTGCCTGATGAGGTGCATGATACTGTCAACCTCGCAGCTAGCTACCCTTGATTCCATCTCTAACTCCTCAATGCATTTGATATCTCACACCACCGAGGGGGCAGCTCGAGCTGCCGCATCTGGTGTTGTCATGAGACGTAATGCTTGGATGCAGTTGTGTCACTTTGCAGACCATTTTAAATCTTCCATTAATGCACCTGTCGACGAATCTGCACTGTTTGGATCCAAGGTACGAGACACACTTGCACGTAGTGAGAAAAACGGAAAGACCTTGTCTGCTGTGGACATACGCTTTTCCAACCCCCAGAGGTCCTACTCCAGAAACCAGAAGGGAAGAAAGATGTGGTTCAAGAAATCCCAAGGACCCTTTCCTGACACTCGTGGTGAACAATCCCCCTGGGGCAGAAGGGGCAACTCATATGGAAGGCGCCCCCTTCAGGGTAGAGGGGGTCCGCATAACCAGGGCACTATAGATTCTTTCTTCGGCAGACCCTACCAGCTCTCCTGAGCAGCGGCCCGACTGCTTTCCTCTGGAAGTGGTCGGGGCTCGTTTTTCTCTGCATATACCAGCCTGGCATCTTATTACTACCGATGTTTGGGTGCAGAGAATAATATACAGAGGCTGCCAAATACCATTCGATTTAACTCCCAGACCCGTCAAATGAATCCCCGATGTACCACTCAATCAGAGGGAATTAGCAGCTTTAGAAATAGAAAACCTGTTAAGAAAAAGAGTCATCCAACCAGTTCCACCAGACAGGATCCAGGTTTTACTCAAGGTTCTTTTTAGTGCCAAAAAAGACAGGGGACTGGAGACCAATCCTGGATCTCAGCCTATTGAACAAATTTATCAAACCTCAAAAATTCAGGATGGTCACGATATAATCCATTCTTCCCTTCCTAGGGAGGGACAATTGGATGGGGCGTATATTCCTTCAGGATGCGTGCTACCACATAAAGATGGATCACCACTCCCGGAGGTTTCTCCGCTTCCGGCTGGGAGCAATCACTACCAGTTCAGGGCACTGCCATTCGGTCTCTTGACAGCCCCCCGAGTGTTCACGAAATGTATGGCAGTTGTGGTAGCTCATCTTCAACTACAAGGATACCAGGTGTTTCCCTATCTAGATGATTGGCTCCTTACCGCTCCGACCAGGAATCTCCTAGTCCACAGCCTCTCTTACACTCAATGTCTCACTCTCCGCTTGGGTATTACAATCAACAAAGACAAATCTCAAATGTCCCCAACGAAGACACTGGAATTTATTGAAGCGGACTTTGACACAACATCCTGTCAAGCTTCTCTTCCCCCCTCACAGACTTTTGAAAATAAGACACCAAATCCAAGACCTTCTTCCTCACACCTATGTACCAGCACTTCTTGTACTGCAACTCTTAGGCTCCATGGCAGCTGCCATTACGTTAGTACCACTAGCAAGACTGCACATGAGAATCCTGCAGTGGCTCCTTTCTGCACAATTGTCATTGCTAACTCGCCTACTCAGCCACATGATACATCTTATAAACCGTTGCAAGGAAGAAATGCTGTGGTGGATGAAGCCACAAACGAATCTTTGGTGTCGACCGTTCTGTCTTATGGCCACAGTGACCACGGATGCTTCACTGTTGTGTGGAGGGGGGGCAGTTCCAGGGAAAGATGGTCCAAGGCACCTGGTCCCCCATGGAGGCCAACTTGCACATAAATGTCCTGGAACTAAGGGCAGTTCTCTTAGCGTTCCATGCATCCCTACCCTCTGGGACCATTGCAATTCAGTCAGGCAACATGTCAGTCATCTGGTATATCAACAAGCAAGGCAGAACCAGAGCTTACCCCCTGTGTCGGGAAGCCATGAGGATTTGGCACTGGGCAATAGCTTCCAACTGCTTTTTTATAGCAACGCACATTCCCAGGAGTTCCAACCTTATTGTGGACAATCTGAGCAGGAACATCCTGATGCCTCATGAGTGCTCCCTCAACCCTGTAACAGCAGATTGGATCTTCCAGCGCTGGGGCAAGCCTTGCTGCGACTTGTTTGCTTCCCCTCTAAACTACAAATGCAGAAGCTATTTTGACCTGATCCCCCCTTGGGGGAACCACTGAGGGACGCTGTAACGCACGATTGGCTCCCGGGTCTTCTGTATGGCTTTCCCCCATTTCCCCTCATTCCAAAATTTCTCCAGAAAGCTCAGAGGTTGAGAAGCAAAGTGATCCTCATTGCCCCCTACTGGCCACGTCAAGTCTGGTTCGGGTTTCTATGGCCTCATCTGATTCACAGCCTGTGGATCGTGGATCATTCCCAGGACCTGTTATCTCATCCTCAGGGACTGATTCATCCAAAGCTGCACAGTCTCAAGTTCACAGCTTGGTTCCTCCACTTCCAGTGATTGCCAGGCTGCCTGACATCCCATCTCCTGTTCGTGAAATTCTTCTGGCCTCACACAAACCTTTCACTAGGAAAGTTTATTCTAGTAAATGGACTAGGTTCTCTATTTGGGCCAAAGATCAGAACTTAGACCCTTTCTCTATGCCTATTCAAAAGATCCTGCAATACCTGACTACTCTTTTACATGCAGGAGCCTCAGCTTCAACGATCACTGTACATTTAGCAGCTATCGCCAGTTTTCATAATGGTCTTGATAATTCTTCAATTATGTCACACTGCCTATGCAAGACCTTTTTGAAAGGAGTATTACATGTTAAACCTCTGGTCAAGCCTCCCTTAGAACCATGGGACTTGACTTTGATACTTCATTCTCTCACAGGTCCTCCTTTCGAGCCCTTTGATTCATGTGATGTGAAATTTTTGTCATGGAAAACCTTACTTCTAGTGGCACTTACCTCAGTGAGAAGAGTATCTGAGCTGCAGGCCTTGAGTGCCAAGAGTCCTTACTTTATCTTCTACACGGATAGGGTGTCCCTTCATACTGACACTTCTTTCTTGCCCAAGGTCATTTCTGGCTTTTCCATTAACCAATCTGTTGACCTGCCGGTTTTCTTCCCTCGGCATTCTAATAGAGGGGAGTACCTCTTGCACACCCTTAATGTGCATTGGCAGCTTCGTTGTTATTTGGACAGGACTAAATCTTTCAGGAAAACAGATCATTTGTTTGTGGCCTTTGCAGGACCCAGATTGGGTAAACCTGTTTCCAAAGTGACTTTATTCTCTTGGCTTAGAAACGTCATTACCTTTTATCTACCAACAGAATAAGCTATCCTTACCTTCCAGAATAAAGGCTCATTCTACCAGATCTATGGCTACTTTTGTATCTTTTCATTCCAGACCCTCTATGGATGATATCTGCGCAGCAGTCACTTGGGCAAGACCTCATACCTTTATATCTCATTGCAAATTGGATTTGGCCTCCAGGGGATGAGCATCTTTTGGTTCTATGGTGCTCAGAAATATCCTTCCGCCACCCAGGACTCAAGTAGCTGGGGACTCTGTCCTATTTGTAATGAATGAACAAAGATTTACAACATCAGATAAAGAAGTTATGTCTTACCATAATGTTCCATCTGTGTTGTAGGTCTTTGTTCATTCATTACTTCCAGTCCTCCTTCCCCCTGCCTGGACTCCTGGTGGACTTTAGGAACTACTGGTTAGGGTATTTGCTCAGACAGAGCCTCCTACTATTTTTTTCTATTATTAAATCTATTATCTAAGGGTGGGCAAACTTGATCTGGAGTAACTAGAAGAGGGGCATTATGGGTAGGTCTTAGCTGAGAGTTTTTGGCTTGCGTGAGCTTGGAAATGGCTATATCGGTTCTGAGGACAGAACCGAGGTCATATTTGTAATGAATGAACAAAGATGTACAACACAGATGGAACGTTATGGTAAGACATAACTTCTTTTTAATGTCTTCTAGAATATTCTTTCATAATCATATTTGTAAGTTTGACTTACATAAAGAAACAGCAGGACCAAAAACATTTTCGTAGATGGTTATTAAGCTAACCACCTTATAGAGCTTTTAAGCCTGTCATGTTTGCCAACTGTATTTGACAGGTTATGATTTCACTAATTTTTTAGAGGATTAAACTTTGGTATGAGTGAATAAGCATTTACAGGCTTCTTCTTTCTAATAGTGACAAAGGTGGCAAACCAGGGGTACATTTATGATAACCCATCTACTGATCCAGATTGCACTTGATTAAGTGCAGGGAGGAACTTTGCTTCACATGGATGGAAAACCTGTTCCAGAAAAGGGGTTGTCTCTGAGATACATGCCTGTCCCTCCAACATCTTATGTTGCAGATGAGGTTCGGGTCCCTAGGTCGGGTGCTTTTGATGCTGTTTGTTTTATAGATGTTCAACAGTTCCATAAAGGCTGGATCAAAGGCTGCTTTGAAGGCCAAGCATAGATTGCCCCTCAACAGCATGTTGGAAACAGTACAAGGATAAGGCTTTGAAACTGCCCACATAGGACATGTATTCTTTTATTGAGGAACCTCTGAGGATGCTCCAGTTGTTGGATATACCTGCTCGGGTATTTGCTGAATGAGGCCTTGTACTCAATGATTGGTCTGATTAGGGCTGAGTACAACTGAATAATGATATCTTTGGACTTAGATTCCATACCCTTACATGCAACTTGCGCAACATAGAATGAATTCCTTAGTACAGTAGACACATGGTGGTCAAAGGCTAAGTTACTTTCTACATATGCTTCTGAATCCCTGATCACAAGGTCAACTCTTAGGTCTTCTTAATGCTTTTATCTTAATATTGATGCCCATAAGTAACAATTCCCATAGTGTTCTCTTATGATCTTTGGAGTAATTTCTTTCCACATTTCTTTAGCTGCTTGCTCAAAATCCCATTTCAACTAAATTCCCAGGTATCTTATCTTGTCTTGACCCCACAAAAAAGGAGAAGATGTTTTACCAAGTCGTGTGTGGGCATAATTCATTACTATAGCCTTTGTTTTTATTTCATTTACTTTAAGCTGCATCTCCAAACACTGGAATAATCTACCTAACTCACTAGTAACAAACTCCTCTACATTTCAATTTAAAAAACTTCTAAAAATGCACCTTACTAACATCTGGATCTGCACCTGCAACTCCTCTCGATAACCTATTCCTCCTTTTCACTCTGTTATCATTACTCTTACTCTAGCAACATGATCTGCCACTAAGGGTAGTTTCACTTTAACTGTACATAATCATTTGGATATATCCACTAAATGTAAACACTGTTTTTTATGTAAATTACTGTTCTACTTGTTGAGATCCAAAAACAACAAAAACTGCTGACCAAAAGAGTGGAGTAAAAACGACATCAAACATTGTAGAGTAAAAAAAACTCCAGACTACCAAGGCTGAAGACCACAGAAATATATATTTATTAGTAAGCGCTTTCGCGGTGAACAGTTTCTTCAGACCAAAAATTATACAGACTGTTGTCTATATAATTTTATAGACTGAAGAAGCGGTGTTTTAACATTAATACATTTATTTTTGTCCAGTGCATCCTTTTGAATTATAAGGGTTATTTTACCACTGTCAGATGTTTGATTGTCTTCTGTAAAACCACACTTATCCAGATCTCTTAATTTTCACAATATTTTTGCTATTATTTTAAAAAATTGTCATAAATATTTTGTAGTCATGATTCAGAATTGAATGGGTCTGTATGATCCTGGGTCAAGAGGATCTTTCACCTTCTTTGATATATCTAGTACTTCTGCTTCTTTCCAAAGCACCCATTTTGAAAAAGTATTGTTAAAAAATATTAGCCAGACTTTTATCTTGTTTTTTCTTTTCCATACTTCTGTTGCAATTCAGTTACTTTCTGGGATTTTCCCTGTATTCTGGTTTATTGTTACTTCTGTAATTTCGGTGTCTTTTATTGTTTTTCAGTGTCTTTTATTTTTGATGCTGACCTCCTTCTTCCTACTTTTGTTAACTGAAGAAGTTATAATTATCTAAGATATGTTACCATTTCCAGTGTTCTTCTGTAAACTTATACATCTTGTCAGTATAGTGCACTGCAGTCATTTACTATTACATTCATACTTTTTCCTGGCTCTTTTGTTACACCCCCAAAAATCCTTAATTTCTTATTTTTAATATTCTTCCAGGTTTCATTTTCATGGGTTGATACTTGTAAACCTGACCTAAGTAAAGAAGCAGCAGAACCAAAATCATCTTAATTCTTTTATCTTTCTATTGATGCTCATAAATATTGATATAAAATAAATGACACAAAAACAAAGGCTATAGCAATGAGTTCTATGCCACCATTCTCATAATTCCTGTGTTTAGTTGTCATTCTTTCAGCCTTTTCTTGCCCCAAACATTTAGCCAACAATTTGGTTGCTCTGTGGTAATTATCATAAATAGTTGATCAATGTTGTCTATTTCGACCATTTCAGACGTATTGGTTATCAGATCCAGCTGCATCCAAACTCGGCACACAGACTTCAAAACTTCTTTGGATCCAGAGATCTGACTCCTGAACTACCCATAATTCCCTGGACTCCTACTTAGTTGATCAGTTCTCATTTGCTGTTTTAAGTCAACGAACGTGAGAAAGAGCTCTCCACTCTACATGCTGTATCCTTTTTGGATTAAAGCTACTCCTCCTCCTCCTGAGAGGGTTTTATCTCTCTTTTTTTTTTTTTACATTTAATGTCTTTTCTTGGCCTTTTGGCTAAGATCAACTGTAGTATCAGTATATGCTGTTAGTTTGCTTAGGCAGTTAAGATTTCTTTGTCTTTTCTTTCTTGTTGTTCATTGTGTGTGTGTGTGTGTGTGTGTGTGTGTGTGTGTGTGTGTGTGTGTGTGCGTGTGTGTGTGTGTGTGTGCGCGCGCATGCGTGTGTTTTTTTAAGTATACATTAGTATCAGTAGCTTTGTCTGTTTAGGACTGATGTCTTTGGTGTAACCTTCACTTTTTCCTTAGGTTCTCCTTGCCATGTCTTAGTCCTCTGTATTTAAAGTGTTTGGAGTGTGGGGATAAACTTCTACCCCAGGAAGCACACTCTTGGGTACCACACATTTTTAATGTGGACCGTCAGTCCTTTGCTGTTTTTACTGCCAGAGCTCTTCAGACAAGAAAGGACATCTTGTTTTGAAAGTGCTCCTCCAAGCAGAGGCAGGGGGCAACTCCTTTGACTTCTGCATCCCCCTCTAAGAAAGATCGGCGTAAACCTAAAGATAAGAGGCAAGAACAAGACAGAGTCAGGCAAAGATAAGAGGGAGAAAGAGGAGAGAAAATCCTTATTTAAGTATCCCCAAAAGCACTCCCCGGAACCGACAACTTTGCACAGACCCGACCCGAAAACTGAAGATCTGATCTAACAACTTCCCTGATTTGATCACCTTCACCAAGAGCCAGATACTCAGCGGGACCGCTGAGTCCTATATTGCAGTCCTCTATTCTCCAGGAAAGGAGATACTTCTGACTACATTTGGTGGTGTCATCCACTTGTTCATTTCAAAGTCTCACGGAGCTGGATGTCGATCAGATGATGAGGAAATGTTTGAGGACACAAATCCAGCTTGGGGTTATCTCAGTAGCATCCCCTGGGAAGGAGCCGAATTAGCCATCTTACCGATCAGTATCTGCTTCTCCCTCTGGTCTGGTGTCATTGGATCCAAGTGGAACTGGAGCGACTTTGTCGGCACTAAAGCTACTGATGACTTCGATGTCGACTGCTTCTGTATCTCTCTTAACACCAGTGCCATTGGATCAAGAAGAGACTCCGAGCCAAAGATTCAGTGCCAAGTTCTGCTGAGGTAAGTAGACATAGAGATTCTTGGAGCCATGCTAGGGTTTTGGCTGTAGACAGCTCTGATTCGAGATCAGCTTTGGGGCTTGGAGTCAGCAGTGTCAAATGCTGCTTTCCTTCCTCAGATTGGTGGGTTTCCTCAGTATTGGTGGCAGCTTCAGCCTTCAAGATTTTGGCAAGCTTCAAAGAGATGGTGTCCCCAACCAGTATAGGTCCATCAAAACCCCAGCTGGGGTCTGCATTTTCCCTTTATCTTGTCGGACAGGGATAGACTGTTCCAAGGGTTTTCAAGGAGATCTACTGTGTCAATTCCCCTTCTGATGATGAACCTTGTGTTGCTTCCTCCCAATAGGCTTTCCCAGAAAGCAGATATGCAAACAACGAGCACTTGGACTCTTCCCCAGAGACATTCACTGAAGACACTGACTTAGAGGAAGGGGAGGGTTTCCCTTGCTCCCTCTCTGGAGATGTCACCTTTGGTGATATTCTTGAATTGATGAAGCAGAGAGTGGGGTTGTTCATCCCAAGGCACTTCACCTGATGAGTCAGTGTTCTTGGAAACCTTTGGTTTAGGACCCATCATTCATCCTGGATGGGTACCACCTGTTGTCCCCCTCATTGACCTTATGGCTCAGTGGACATGGAGGGACCCTGATGTGGTGGAGCCCATCCCCAAAAAAGCAGATTGCATCTTGGCTGCACCTAGCAGGAAACACTGGAGTAAGGGTCAACCAGTAGATGCTATGGTGGTAGCAGCAGCCACTGGAAAAGAACTATTTGAAGAGGGTTCATCCTCCTGCCAGCAACTGTAGGGCAATGGACAGTTTTGGTAAGTGGGCCTATGCACCAGTGACTTTTTTGCCCTTGGATTGCTTTACTATTTTGGCTCATTTAACCAGATTCCAGAGAGATTTGACTAAAGCAATCACAGAGTACCTCTCCGGAGTATTGTTTGCAGATAGTCAGAAAATAGTGGACCGTCAGCTTTCCACCTTGCAATCCTCGAATGTGGCCATGCTGTTGATCTCCAGTGCAACTGATGGCACGACTAGAGCAACAGGCACCAGCATTACCATGTGCCGCACCTGGATGTGTCTTTGTGACTTTGCAGAAGGCTTTAAGTCATCCTTTGTAAATGCCCCTTATGACAGTCCAACTTTATTTGGACTTAAGGTTAAAGACACACTGCCCAGGAGTCAGCAGGATGGTAAGACCCTCTCTGCAGTGGGAGCCTGCTTCTCAAACTTACAGCGATTTTTCTGTAGGCACCAGAGATCAGGGAAGATGTGGTTCCATAAATCACAGAGTTCCTACCATGACTCCCAAAGTAATAGACCTTCCTGTAACAAGGGAGACAATTCTAATGTACTACACCCTAGAGGCAGATGTGGACCACATAACCAGGACTTTCGCAGTCCTTTTACTGAGAAAGCCTATCAGTGCCCCTGAACGATTACCTGACTGATGTACTCTGGAGGCAGTCTGTGTGGGCACCTATCATTGCATCCTCAAACCTGGCAAAGAATGGCTGCAGATTCCTGGGTGCTAAAGATAATATCCAGAGGCTATTCAATTCCCTTTTGCCTTCCAGCTCTGAAAAAGAAGCAAGTCCCCGATGTTCCATCCAGTCAGTGGGACTTGGCAGCTGTAGAAATTTCAAAGCTGCTAGAAAGAGTCAGCCAGCTGGTCCCGCTCAACCAGTTAAAACCAGGAGTCTATTTGACTTTCTTTTTAGTACCAAAGGAAATGGAGATGCTTGACCCATTTTGGCTGTCAGTCACCTAAACAATTGTTGAAACAAATGTCCGGATAGTCACAGTTCAGCCCATTTCACCTCTTCCTGAGGAGGGAAAGTTGGATGTGCTCCATAGATCTCCAGGACACCTACTATCATGTCAAATCACTACCAAATTTGGGCCCTGCCATTTGGTCTCACCACAGCCCCCAGGGTGTTCATCAAGATCATGGCAGTGGTAGCAGTGTACCTGTGTCTGCTGGGGATCCATTTTTCGTGTACCTTAATGATTTGCTCCTTCAAAAGATTCAAAAGAAGCTTTATTATCATTTAAGAAACGCAAATGGTACCTAAACAAAATTGTGTCAGCTCCTTTACAGGAAAAAACAAACACAAAAAGACAGATATGATCGGTATTAAAGAATAAACAGTAACTGTACTACAAAGGTGAATATCTAGGTAGCTGAAGCACATGCTTGTACACTATTTATGTACATTGGACAACACTGACTACTAGATCATTAACACATGAAAAGAAAAGTACCCTCTATACAGAGCTGAGATTGGGTGGTATCGCACATAAGGAAGTGATTGGAATTGCACTTGAATGAGAATATATTAATTTTAGTATGCAGTAAATAAATAGAATTACTGTATGGAAAGAAAGAAAAAGAATGAGACCATAACAATCTTACAATTTTGATCCAGATTTATGTCTGCATTAATGAATCTTATTGCAGTTGGATAAAAACTGTTCATGAATTTGGAGGTCCTGCAGTGGGTTCTCAGTAACCTACCAGATGCGAGTTTAGTGAACCAACCATATGCTGGATGAGAAGTGCCCCTCAATATTTTGCTGGACCTCCTAACTACTACCTCCAAGCATCTACTGCTGTGACACTTGGACCAGGTGCTCCAGTTGTTATGGAACTTAGGAATAACTGTAAGCCTACCAAAATGTCGACTGACACCAACACCGAGCATAGCCTTTCTAGGATGCCACCTAGATACCAGCCTGCAGATAGTCAGTATTCCACAGCCCAGAGATTTGTCACTTCGCCTCACAGCCTTACAAGTACTAAATCATCCATCAACACCAGCGAGGTTAGTCTTGCATCTTTTAGGCCTCATGGCATCCACAATTCTAATGGTCCCTTTAGCCAGACAATACATGAAAATACTGCAGTGGACTGCAGCAATGCAGTGGTCTCAGTCCATCCACCCTTTACATTCAAAGATTTGAATTACTGGTGACAAATCCATGCGTGGTGGTGCATGGTAATGCTGGTGCCTGCTTCTCTGGCCGTGCTATCAGCTACATTGGAGAACAAGCACATAGCCATATTAGAGGAGGATTACAGGGTAGAAAGCTGGGGGTTCACTGTTTTCTGAACAGCTGCAAACACACATCGCTTGGTGGGTAACCTGTCTGACTGTAACTGAAGATCATCCTTTCTAGAGGGAATAACCAATTGTAATAGTAACCGTGGACTCTTCCCTTGTAGTGTGTGGTGGGGGTTGAGGGGCACTTCAAAAGAAGGATGGTCCAAGGTACATGGACATCACTAGAGGTCAGTCATCAGTGTCCTGGAGTTGAGGGCAGTTCTCCTAGTGTTGCAGGCATTTCAGGACCTCCTTCCAAGGGTGTAATTTCTATAGAGACAAACAACATGGAGGTGGTATGGTACATCAGCAAGCAAGGGGGGGAACATGTTCTTATCTTCCATGTAGGGAGGCCATGAGAATTTGGTGGGTCTATATTAGAACATCGAAGTTTCAAACTTCGAATGTTCTAATATCGACCCCTATTCAGCGAACGCTTACAACATCGAACATGCAGAACAGCGAATTATTTCCTAGGGAAAAATATTTGCTGTTCCAAAACACATACACACAGCACAAGCATACCAAACAAACAGCAAGCCGCACACATACACCTAAAATCTTACATCTAACCCTGCACTAAACTGTACATACACCACTAACTATCCACTTACCTTAACCCAAACCCTAACCCTAAAGTCCATTACTATCGCACACTCACCTCACCCGCGCCCTAACCCTACCTCACCTACCCCGCCCTAACCCTCATGTCCACACAATTGCACACTTACCTGACCTGCGCCCTAATCCTAACTCACCTAACCCGGGCCTAATTGCACACTTACCTGAACCTGACCTGTAACTTTCCAATACAGCGCTGAAAATAGCGCAGCGACAGAAACGGACAAACAAATTCTTTCCCTAGGAAAAAATTCAGTTTTCTGTAGCTTCGCTGTTTTCAGCGTTCGCTGAATAGGGGTCGGTATTAGAATATTCGAAGTTTTGAAACTTCGATGTTCTAATATAGACCCGAGTTTGGCAATGGGCACTGTCTTCACAATGCTTTCTGACAGCAATGCATATCCTGGGATTGTCCAGTGTACTAGCAGCAAATTGAGGGGAATGGTCCTAATGACTCATGAGTGGTCTCTCAATCCTACAGTGATGCATTTAATATTCAGTCACTGGGGCCAACTTTGCTGCAACTTTTTTTTGCATCTTATTTCAGCAACAAATGCAGTAGGTATTTTACCTGATCACTTCAGAAGGACAGTCACTGAGGGACACTTGGCCCCAGGCCTCCTGTATGCCTTCCCTGCTTTGGCCCTAATGAACAAATTCATACAGAACGCAAAGCAGTGCAAGGACAGACATAGTTCTCCTAGTTATGGTTTCTAGTTGTTCCTTCTTCTTGGATGTTGGGTTGTTATCCAAACCTACTGATCATCCATCTGGACTGTCTCCTCCAGACCGGAAGTTCATGAAGTTAACTGCATGGTCCTCCAATTTTATGCATGGCCAGAGATTCCAGGCCTTCCCCTGTGGTAGTTAATATTCTTTCTCCCATTAAAGACACAGCACCTCCTTGGGACCATCACCATTATGCTACAAGCTCTGACACAGTGTTCATTTGAACTCACAACCACAGCAGATCTAAAGTTTCTTACTTGAAAAACAATTTTCCTATTGGCAGTAATATTGGCTAGATGAGTCTTGGAGCTACATACTTTTTTTCATGTAAGCCACTGTATCTAGTATTTCACGAAGATAGAGTTTCCCTTAGAGAACTCATGTGTCCTTTATTCCTAAGGTGGCATCCAAAGCAAATCTAGATCAGACCATGTTTTTTCTCCAAATATTCAAACAAAGGAGAATACTTGTTGCTCATGTTAGATGTCCGCAGGCAGTTCAGATTCTGCATTCACAGAACAAAACAATTGAGAAGAGACCATCAGTTCATTGAATTTTCTAAACCAAAGTAGGGGAAGGCCGTTTCTAAAGTTACTTTTTCCAGATAACTGTCAGATTGTATCTCGTTTGTCTGTAATAAGAATAATTCACCCTTACCAGGTAAACTAAAATCTCATTCAACTAGGGCAGTTTCCACTTCAACAACCTTTCACAGAGGACTGTCAATTGATGACATCTGTGCTGCAGCCACTTGGGCTATGGTACACACGTCTTCTGTGTCTTACTGCAAGCTGGGCACTCAGTCCAGATCACGTTCCTCCTTTGGTTCCAATGTCTTTCCTTGATATCACCCAGTTTGACCGCTTTGGATTCTGTCCCATATGTTTGAAAAGGATGAAAATAGGCAACATTGGATGAAAAAGTTATGTACTTACAATAATGTTAGATCCATGTTGTCTGATTTTCGTCTGGTTCAGACTCCCTCCTTCCCCCTTCTGATATCAGACAAAAGGGGGGGGGGACAAACTTGATCTGAACAATTAAAGTTGTCTGTGGAATTATGGGTAGGGGAGGAGTCAGAGCTCTGAATCTGATGAAGCTTCAAAGTCAGTGTTGAGTTTGTATCCAGTCGGGTCTGACAACCCATATGTTTGAACTGGATAAAAATTGGACAACATGGATCTATGGTAAGTACATAACTTTTTCGTTTTTTCAAACGCTTTCTGTATGTTCATTCATATTTTCTAAGTATTCTTACATAGAAATTCTAGCTTATATCAGTTGCTTTTCATCTTGCGGTGTTCCATTTATTCCTTTCACTTCTTTAATTCTCATACTTTTTTAAGCCCGTTAGATACATATTGTGACTAGTATTTCATATCTTATTTACTTTCATTGTGGCCACCTTTCTAATGTTTAGTTTATCCTATCATATCTTCTTTACTTTCATCCTATCATATCTTATTTACTTTCATTATGACCACATTTCTAATCTTTAGTTTATCCTAATTCTTTACACTACTCAGATTTAAGTTTAATAACTTTTTACTTTATACCAAATTATTTAGCAGCTTCATTTTCAAAAGAAATACTGGAAAATAACCATATTTATCACAATAAAGTTTTTCTTGCAGAACTTACTTTGAATATGTAAAAGGTGTGATGCTGTCGCTGGATGTGCTTCCATGTTTCACACCAATACTCTTTTTCAATATATAGCATCTGCTTAATTTAGCCCAAGAACCATATTACTACTGTATAGTTTTCCAACCTCTAGCACTACCATACGTGGTTGATGAAGGGTTATAATGTCTCCATTAAGTACGCCTTATACCTTGTCTCATTGCTTTTGGTGGAATATATGTTGAAACCAGTGTAATTCTTATGCCTTGCCATCAACCATGTACCGTATTAAATCTTCCCTGCCTGTCTTTCATTTGTTCCTCAATCTTTATTCCAGTACACTTTTTAATTAATATTAAGACCCCTTTCACTCTTCTCCTATTCCAACAAAGAAGCCCTCCTTCCTACTTTTATTTACAAAACTTTCATATTTATGTTTCAATTGTGTGTTTTTCTTGCAATATTATTGTTTGTGCATTGCTATTGTAAATGGTCAGTATTCTGTCCTGTTTTCCTGTCTATCATCCCATTAACATTCCAGACTAATAAGTAATATAGTGACACAGTAAAGTTTCCTTTAGTCTGCTTTCATATATTATTTGTCTTTCTGTTGCAAACGGGTCCTTCAAAGAATGGTTCTATCAATTTTTATGTGACTTGATGTAGTTTTTTGTAGTATTGTTTCAGTTGAACTCGATCTCTTATTTTCATTAGATCAACATGCAGTTACCTCCGTATCGCAAAGCTCAGCAACGTAGAGGATTATGGGCAGGTCACCATTCATAACTCACTTATGTGTTTGATATGTGGATGCCAAGAAGTTGACCTCAAGAGCAAAACGTCCAGTTTGAGAATATACAATAAAGGGTTATGAGCAGAGACTCTCAAAATTTATTTGTAGTGCATGGAGCGTTATATGCTCCATGCACTACTAATTAGCCAGAAGTGAGATTTAAAAAAAAAATGATGTGTTGTGCCAGCTTTCAAAGCTATAATGCACTTGGCAAGTGCTGTCAGTCAGAAAGACAGTGTAAGACATTCTGTTATGTTACAAAAAGTCAGAGACACATAACCAGCACAGACAGCAGGCAGTGACAGTTTTGTTTTTTATTCTGCCACTGTCGTTTTTTTTACTGACAGATTTAACTGCCTAGTGCATTTCTTGATCTTAACTAAAGCAGGGGGTGCTAACATTTGTTAAGATTGGGTCTTGAACTGTGTGTGTGTGTGTGTGTGTGTGTGTGTGTGTGTGTGTGTGTGTGTGTGTGTGTGTGTGTGTGTGTGTGTGTGTATGTGATGTATGTGTATACACACTTAACTGTTTTTGTCTTTTTTTGGATATTGGACCATAAACATTGCTCGTCATGCACAACATATTAAGTATATACACATTATCTAATGGTGACAAAGCAGTTTACCTTTACATGGATGAAAATCACTTGTGCGTTTGCTCGTATGAGTGAATCGTAAACAGGAAACTCAAACCATGACAGTTTCCAATGTTCGAAAATCAGCAAATCGAAAAGCAGATTCGCTGATTTTCGAACACAAAAGTCGAATATATAGTGTAATGAAGTGTAATGCAGGGGGGTGCACCCCCCACACCCACCCTACTTTAATATACTAACTCCAAGATCACACTACAGTGGGGAAAGGGTCCGTTTTCCGATCCCCACTATAGTGCAATCTGCCCCAAAATGCCGAATCTGCAATGAGTGAATGTCACTGTGCATTCGCTCATTGCTCATTCGAAGCATTTTGCGTTCAATGTTTGCAAACTTTGCAAACGTCCTTTTGAACATCTGCTGTTCGCCCATGTGCAGAACGCACATATGAAGGTAAACCTGACAAAGCTAATGCCTTGTAAAGCTTCCCTAGTCTGTTCTAATCAATCGCAAACATGGATTTATTCCATTAGGCAGGAGAACATCTATTACAAACCGCTAGCTTGCAGCTAGCTAATTAAGTATCTTATTTCTGACACATTGTGTCTGTCCTTGTGCTGCTGGATAGTTTTATTTGCTTTCTTTCATTTAGTATATTTGTCACTTTACATTTGTATTAATTTCTGCAGGTTGTTTATTCATGCAGCTATTACACATTTTTTTAAAGTACCCCTTTAACTTCATTAGAAATTTCAAATGATGTAGCTGTTTTCAAAAGGTTAAACTTACTGTCTTGACAAATCAGCTTCATTTGCATTTAATCAATAGTTTGCCAAGAAAGGCAAGCTTCATTCCAGTGACACAAGAAAGACAGAATAGGTCAGTATGCAGACTGAGAATCTCCCAATCTGAAGCCTGATAACAAAAGTAACTTAAACCAAACAGCATATACAGTAAACTCTCAGTTAACCGGCACCCATGGGGATTGGTAGATGCCAGATAACAGTAGTTTCTGGTTGCTTGAGAGTTACTGTTAAAATTAGGCCTGACTAATACTGTACCCTATAGTATTTGTTTGGTTTGACTTGTTCTCAGGTTGGAGAGAGAGGAAATTTATTCTTATCTCCCTTTTTCGAACTTTAAAACTCTAAAAACGTAAGGTATGTTTCTGCAGGGGGAAAACAAAGTGCAACACATGAAAACTGTACTGTATTTCTTCAATATTTTTTTTTCCAGTTGCTTCAGAGGGCCTGTTACTTGAGTTCCGGTTAACTGAGAGTTTACTGTAATACTGAATAGTTATTTTCTCGCTGATACTTTCTGATTTCAGTTGTTATAAAATTTTATATTTTGTTAGTGTTTGTAATGAAAAGTCATCACCCACATAGTTCCTTGTGTCTTGAATGCTTAAAATTGTTCCCTTCCTCCATAAAATAGAAAAAAATATCTTCCTTTGGCTAGTATGTGTGCAGTTAATTTAGTATAAGTCTTGGCTGCTTTGTCAATCTCCAATTAGGAGTATTTATTTTGTGTGCTCTTTCTATTTTAATATTAACAATGGAAAGACTAGTCCATGTGCTGAGGCATTTTTTTTCATAAAGACTTTATAGTTCTCTCTGATTTGTTTTTGTGCTGCAAAACTGGGAAAAAAGTAGATGTAAAGGCAGCTCTAGTTGAATGGGCTTTAAAAGAGTTTGCAGTGTCTTGCCTTACTAAAAGCAAATTACAGTGCGGTTAGAATACCACATAGAAGTGCGTTACTTAGTAATTTAATTGCTTTCACCTCCTTTCGTGAAGGAAACGTGAATGTCTTTGCTCATGACATTTGTTCTATCTAAATAGTAACCTGAGCTGCCTGAGTTACATATTTACAGTGAAGAGGAGATGATCTGTAACTGGAGTGCTGAGAGAAGAAAATTCACAGATGAGCGGATTGCTTCATATTAGTCTCCTTAGCCACTTTTAGTATTGAGTAAGGGTTGGTATGTAATAAAACGCTTTTCCTTGTGAAAAGCAAGGAGATGCAGATTCACAGATAAAGCTATGTTTTCTTTGAGACGAGAAAAAAAAAAATCAGCTCTGCTGAAGCAGCTGGCACATGAGGGGGTGGAATCAGATTTTCTAATCTAATATAATGTTTGAAGGACGAACCAAATCTATATTTGGAGACCTAACACGGTAACACTTAGACCTTATCAGTCTTGGGAGAATCCAAAGAATTTTCACTACATGGTAATAGAAAATATATGCCTGTTGCTTCTTGAGGAATGATCAAGTCTGCTGTTAGACAGCTCAGAAAGATGCTGCAGAACTGCAGCAGTACAAGCTTAAAATAACCACACCATGGACTGAAGTCCAAACAGAGAACCTGCCCTATTTGTTACTGTAAGCCTTTTGCTTGGAAGGATGCTGTGAAGAAGAAATAATGGTGGCGACTTTGTCAAGGAAATTGCCTGAGCTTCGAACTGGTGAATTGGAGCAGTGTGCCATCAGTTTGAAAGGAGGAAGCTCCAGATGTAGTTTCCTGGAAATGTGTCTGGTAGATGGCATAAAAGGCAAGCCAAAAGGTGGGAGTTTATAAAGAACTTCTGAAGTATGATGACTCTGACCACATATGGCTATTAAGGGGCCAGCAGAATTACCTTTGCCCTTGATCGTCTGGCCTTGACAATAAACCTATTCTAGAACATGGTAGAAAACATTTATAGATAAAAATTCTGTCTTGGCAATAGAACAGAAAGAGAATAAAAGAATAATATGGAAATAAGGAGAATAATATGGAAATAAGGATTTTTTTTATATAAAGCCATAATGGAGACATATAGAAAGGGCAGGAATCTTGGTATGGGATAGACAGAAAACACAACTGACAGCATTCTATATTCCTGGATTATAAAACATTCAGAATGGCATTATTCATCCACAAAGTTGATCCCTAAAAAAGACAAATTAATCAATTCATTAAGTTGCTTAATTAACAGACTAGGCTGTGGTTACTGTCTAACTTCAGGAAAACAATCCTGTCAGATGACCTCTCATTTACATCTTGTGGGTGATTTTAAATTGTATAGCTCGTCTGACAAACAACAAAGTCTAGCTACAAGTTGTAAAAACCTCTTAAGTTGACATAAGAATGCATATTTGGGCATGACAAATGTGCAAAAACATTTGCAGCAGGAAAGTTGAAACATCCAGAAAGCGTCAAGCTTGGCAAGGTATGTGAGATAAAAGAACTGGAACAAAAGGGAAGTATGTAAGTCTCTGGGAATTGATGAAGGGACAGCAATACAGCACGGACAAATGAGGAATATTTTAGAAGGTTGAAACATATACTGAAACTATTTTGACATCTAGGAATAAAACTGAAACTGTAAATCAATTCACTGTCGTAGCTTACAGCCTTAGTGTGAACACCTGGTCCCCCCAAAAGTGTGCTATCAGATGGTTAGGAAAACATGAAAACTAATTCATGCCTATCAAATTATTTATAAAAAACAGTGCTTGCAAAGATTATATATCCCTCTGTCTGAAGGAGGTATGGGCCTCCTTGAAATTGACTGTAAGTGTGTCGGCAGGTGTGGGACTGCTTACATATTTGCTGACGTCAACAGATCAGAACAAAGGGAGAAGTCTAAACCATAAAGGAAATACATTGAAGATGGCATCTTAGCTTAAATGTACAGAAACATTTAAGAAGTAGCAATAGAAAGTACAAAAATGGAGAGAGAATGCAAAGGATAAGGCCCACAAAATGTAAAGAAAACTGGAAAGCCCACAAATATAGTGGAAAGTACAGAGAACTGCTAGAACAATCACATCTTGTTCAATAGTTGAGCCATGAATGGCTTGGGCAAAATTAATTTAAACCAGAAGTTGGAAGTTTAAAAATAGCAGCTCAAGATAGTGGACTTGAGTACATGGTGGCTCACAAAATCGTCAGAAAAGGTAGGAGATAGAAAACTAGAAACAGTTTCACTTATTGTTGCAGGCTGCAGTATGCTTATGGCTGAGGGTTTGTATACTGAAAGACACAACGATGTGGCAAGGTTGTAACACTTGAGACTGTAAACATTATAATGCAAAAGAAGCTGAGAGAATTATTGAAAATGAAGACCTGCTGATAAAGTAGGACCATCCATTACCAACAGTTAAAACGTAGAACCAAGAATACTAAATACTGAAGTCAAAGTGGACAAACTCAGCATTAACAAAATTGCTACATCAGTGACCGCAGTGTCTTGCATACTGAAAGACATAAAGGTAAAAAAAAATAAGACATGCGAGCATAAGCTTGGGCAGTGTGGAATAAGAATATCCAGGTAGCTTCAGTGGTAGTAGGAGTAACTGGGATAATAAAAAAGAATTTTGAAGTATAATAAAAAGAATTTCAGAGTATGCTTAAATATGCTATCAATGCAGGCAACCCAGTAAGAACTACAGAAAGAGGCAATTCTGGGTACATTGAATGTGCTGAGTAGAGCACACTTAGCAAATATTGAAGCAAAGCAAATTTTGTGAGCTGTAGTTATGCCCTCACATTGGAACGGGGTCCATTCCTGTCTAAACACTTGGAGAAATTAAACAAGTGTAGGGAAGGCAGAGAAGTCACAACAAACAGAAGCCCACTTCTGGAATTTTTTTTTCTTTTGGCAGTGGGAGGACATAAGGACCACTGGTGAAACATCAGGATACACCAGTTGATCCTTTTGGCTAGGCAGTTGTCTTCTTCCCCTAGATGTGGACTGCAGAGAGAAGAGTGATGTTCTTGAAAGCCCAGCCCTAAACTGTCATGGCTTTTCTGCACAACAGATAGGAGTGAGCCACTCCCTACTTGCTGATGCACCACACTACTATAATATTGTCTTGACTGAATAGAAATGTGACACTGTGGAGATATTCCTGAAGAGCCTGTAAGGAAAGAGGTACTGCTGTTATGTCCTCAAAACTTCTGCAAGCAGGTACCTACTACTGATGTCCATTTTGTAACCATCCTTGAAACATTTTGTAATATAAGCAGGGAGACAGTGAAACTGATAACTGGCTCCTATCCAAATGTGCAGGAACCCCTATTGACTGCTATCTTATTTTTATATGCTGATTAGCATCTTAAAAAATCTAAAGATTTCAACCCGTATCCTCTGGTTAGATATGTGTGGAGATCCTGAAAGGTAACTGCTTAGCAACAGGCAAAGGACTCCTTTGGGATAAAGGCATTGAGTTTACTCAAGTCGAGTGGGTCTAAGGTCCATTATATTTTTGATACTAAAAGGACTATGGAATAGTATTCAAGTCCTTGTCAATCTAGTGAGACTTCATGGATGACTCCCATTCCAAGGAACTTGCACCTTCCTTCAGTCTTATGATAAGGATCATTGAGGGTCACTGTGGGGTAAGTGGGGAGGAGGAACATTTTAGATGATAGTATTTGACCATGACATTGCTTATGTAGATCCCTGTTTTAATGATAAACCACTTTAAAGTATGGTGAATGCACCTCCCCTGCATCACCACTATTTGGGTATGGTTGGAGTATGAGCTGGGACAGCTGCTTACTGCCCTGGAGCCATTTATGGCCACCTTGAAAGCACTGGGGACTTGTATCTCTGGATCAGTATATTTGCTGGACAAGCCTAATAGGACTTAGAAGAATCCTGTTTGAGCTGTGGATTTGTGGTGCAGCCCAGGCCTCCACTTACTCCTTTACATCCTGCTATACATACATTGAGGAAGGCGAAATCTTAACTCTACAACCATAAATGTTTGGCTGTTTACAGATTTCAGAGATGTATTAGTTTCTGGTTTAAACAATGGTCTCTGAAAAAGAGTCTGAAAAGGATGCCTCTGTGCCCCTTGTATATGGGGTAAGGCAGAGCCAAGAGTACCAACAAATAGGTTTGTCAGAGCTTGCTGCCATAGCTATACCAGCTGTGTTTTAAGCAATCCAGGCTATAGGGTTATCAAGTGTGGTAGCTTTAAATATCTGTGCACTAAGGGCCTTTTAAGGGGATGATCAAACACTCCATACACTGCATGCTACATTTCATTCAAGAAATTTGTTTGTAAATACAGCATGTTGGTGGGAAAATTCAGCACCCTCAAACACATTCTGGAGGACATGAGCACGAAAGCGCGCACACACACACACACACACACACACACACACACACACACACACACACACACACACACACACACACTCACTCACACACTCTCACTTCTAAACATTTCCAGACTCATGGACCCCCCCCCCCCCACCCAGAGGGTGAGTAACCTGATACTGAAGTAGTAGGGTTCCTCTTTAGGACACAGAAGACACAATCTGTCCACAAGAAATACCCTGTGTGGTGATGAGACACATGGTTAGCCTTATCCAGTACTAGGACTGAAGTGCCAGAGTGTTTCCAAGCTTATTTTAATGTCTCTAAAGTCTCCACCAAGGCTAGCTAAAGGTAAGACTACTCAGGAGAATACCAAGCAGGCATGCTGCAGCTTTCTTGGGGGGGGGGGTGGGAGGGAATAGTATAGTGTCTCAGTCCAAGGGTAATTTCAAATGTTTATTTTTTTTTTCCCTCAACTTCTTTGCTCTTTGACCTTGCCTGTCTCCCTTCATCTGTGTTCCAGCACAGCTTATCCACTCCTTTGGGTTCCTCAGTAACTTCTTACTGGACAATCCCGGATATGTTCCGTAAAAGGATGGACCCTAACTTCTCAGGGAGTTGGCCTTTCAGTGAAATTGCTAGAGTTTGTGAAGGAGGATGCTGTGAGGAGCCGTGGACTGCAAGATGGGATGTTTTTATCCCGTGACATCAATCGAGCACACTCCTTACCCTGCAGGAGAGACGTGCAGTGACACAAGCATATCTTTCCCTCCCCCTTTGTACTGTTGGAGTACAGGGTCTCAGGACTTCACCGGGCAGTAATTCTCCTGAACCCTCCTCTCAGGATAGGAGAGCTGGTCATTGGCCACTTTATCATTTTCCCCTGGCTGACCCTACCATCCTACCTACCAGGAATTAAGAAGGAAAATAAGCTTTAATAAGGACTGAGAGAGACTTGTAACAACATCTAAGTTTAACACAACATTGCTTGTGTTTTTTTTGTTTTTCACATTGAAATGTAATACTATTGTAATTAATATCTACTTTTAGGGTCAAGACTGAGCCCACCTAAACCGTACATAACATGACCTAAGCAAGATGGGCCAGACCTGGCACAGCTATGGGGAGAGGTAGGTGAAGGGAACACTGATCCAAAACCCTTAAATATCGTCTAACAGGTGTTAAGTTTGAAGCAGCACTCCTCTACCTATAATAAACAACTGACTACAATCGCAACTCTGAGATTTCCCTTCTTTAACCAGCTGTACTATGTGGTGATTTGATTGAGATTCTACTAACCCATTTTAAACAGGTCTATATTAGATAATTGAACTTTCAAAAGTTCAACTGTCATATGGTCGACACCATATGATCGAACTTTTAAAAGATCAAAAATCTAATAAAAAAAAAAAAACTACACAAATAACCTACCTGAATGTTTTAAGTAGGGGGCAAGCCCCCCTGCAGCCCCCACGTGGGAGACTGTGTCCCCCACACCCTCCGCTCTTTAAATATACCAATTCCGAGATCGCACTACAGTGGAGAAAAGGGAAATCTTCCCATTCCGCACTGTATGGAGATCTCCGTTAAAACGTTCGAACTTTCAAAAATTCAATCATATGGTGTCGACCATATGACAGTCGAACTTTTGAAAGTTCGATCATCTAATATAAACCCTTTTAAACTCCCAAACAAGTAAAGAAGCTAACATCCAGAAGACCACCACCACCACCACCACCACCAACCAAGGATACCGAAGGTTAAGGTACACCAGAGTCACTGGCAAAAAGGCTGCTCATGCTTAGGTAAAAAAAAAAAAAAGTATTCCATTAGCGGACAGATGGTTGCTGCAGTAAACTTGAAACACTCCACTGTTAAGATAGCTGTGGAAAACTTGACCACGGTCTGCACCAGAAAAATAACAACTGGGATTTTACTGGTATTTTTACTCTGAAGAATTCCCAGCATAGGGGATGAAAGTGCTTAATTATTTGACTAGTAAAGTTTTGTGCCATAATCCCAAGATAGCCGTGGAACCAGGCAATGACACTTCCTCCTAAGTTGAACTTTTATTGCATAGCTAGCAGAATTTTAAGGTCATTTCTACAAAACGTCTGACTGAAGGGAGGACCATTGTTTAGGTTACTACTGATAGTGTCAGATGCTGAGCATATAGCAATTGGTTGTTGAAAAAACATTTCTAATGCTATGCTGTCTGTGAGATAGAAGCTCATAGCTATTAAAGTGTTTAAGCAGCTATTTTAATTTTTTTTTCATAAAGTTTTGTAAGAGGGTAAAGCATGGAGATAGGTCAATTGTCTTTATGGATTTGGGGCTGGCATACCTTAGGAAGAAGTATAATGATGACATGTATCAGGGCTGATGGGACAATTCCAGTGGTAAATGAGGGGGCTGGCTATTTTGTCTGCTACCTTCCTAAGGAAGTTGGGGTGGAGTGCAGTGGAGGTAGAGGCGGAGGGTTTCAAGTTCTTTAATAGTCTTTTAGTTTCTTTCTCATACAGAGCTTGGAAGTGGAAGGTGGCTGCTTACTGTGCAAGAATGTTCATTTGAGCTTGAGGGTTACTTTGAGTTGGTTAGAGCTGCTTGGTAGGAAATGGTTTAGTGGTATTACTAGTGAAAGAAATTGTAACGTTTTTATAATCCCCTGATGAATTAATGTTAGAGTTTTTAGGGACATTGCTAGTGAGAAAGGCTGAGTTGGAAGACCATCTTATGTGTTTATATTTCCAAAAGTTTTTGGATTATTTGTAGCACACATTTTCTTATTTCTAAGATAAATGGCTTTGGTTGAGTTTGTTGCTATTTTTGTTTATTTTGTTAAGGATAGGTATTTTTAATGTAGGAGGATATTAGATGGATTTTCTTTCCAGGTAGACCATGTTTTTTTTGTACTTCTCTCTCATGAGAGTTTTAATTTCATTGGCAAGCCAGCGTTTATGGTTTCATAACCTTCTACTACACAAGTGAGGGTAGAGTTCTGGATAGCAGAAAGGATATCATGATGTATATAACAAGGAGGTTCCAGCAGTTGTAGAAGTCGCCACTGGAACATACAGAGAAACTACAGCTGCCTGCACAAATTCTGTTTATGGCAAATCAAATGTCTGGGATCTCACAGAGGCACCATTGACATTTCTCCTGTAAGGCACATTGCCTATGCTACAGAAGTGGAAAAAGCAGGATCCTTCAACAGTATATTGGCATTATCAGCTGTCAACTTCCTTTTGGTCCACACAGTGCTGCACAAAAGTGTGCCTGTACATGCTGACTTCCCAGCAGTGCATTTGCACAGGGGTCAAGTGTGCTTAGCTGGCTCTTGCTTCACAGGTATAACACCCAGTGTTCGCTCTTGGTGTCGTCCAAGAGATGAGCCATAGTCACCTCCCTGTCCCAGGTGTGCAGAACTGTAACAGACAATCACTCCCATCCTCTTTGCCCTCGATCTTCTATTCCTGATCCACTAAGTGAACTTGGGTCATAGAAGGGGCTTTGTTCTTCTGTGCCACTGAGCCAGAGTACAAGAATGTACTTTCTTTTGAGAAAGAAGACATTCTTTAAGGTAGAAAAAGAAAATCTGTCTCCAACATCATTATCGAATTCTGAAAATTTGGTTCATAACCTTACACACTACAACTTATGTCCATTAGATGCACCTTTACACCATTACTCTTTTATGGTGGGAAAGACCCGAGAGCAGGAGAAAGCAGTCTATTATAGGGTGGAGGAAGAGGAGTTAGAATTGATACACAGTCTTAATAGCATTACTGCAAGTTTTACTGGTTCTTGCAGCCAGAGTGTTACATTATTAGATCTTATCTATATGTTGCTGGCTGTTTTCTGTCTATTGTTCTCGTTCATGTACTAGTTTATATCTGGAACTTCAAGAAGATTGGTGATAACAAGCATGCATATTTCACATTTTGTGGTTATATTGACTGATTTATATTATGAGGTTATTCTACATGATGAGCATGTCTGATTTGGTTTGCTTTTCCCAAGTTTCTTATGAATTTTTTGTAACTAGGTCATAGCTAGAAAAAAGAGCATCTTGTTCCAGTGAACCAAAATACAAATAGATAATAAATTTGAGTTTGGCAGTTAAAATACGCAGCAGTCATCTTGCTCCTTAATAGATAGTTACCTTACCTTTTGAATTGCCAGACACATATGCATTTTTGGAAGCCATAAAGAGGAAAGGGAATTAGTCCAATAAAAAATGTACAATGCAGTGTTAACAAATTTGTGAAGGGAATGGTAACACTAAGGTATGAGAGAAGACTTTCACTGCAAAACCTGATTAGGGAAAGGAGGATTAACTTCTTCATTTTATTTTATGGGGGCTTCTGGACCTGACAGATGCTGACATGTGAAATATCTGTGACATTTATTACTCTGCCATCCGTCAGCTAAGACACCCCATTTGAGTAAATTGGCCATAGGTTGGTTAAACATCCCTTGATGCGTAACAGAAGTAGTAGGGGGGTATAAAAAAGTAGGGGGGTTATTAAAGTCTATCATATTGCCTGTTGTCATTATTTTACACTATTTGCACTATGCACTATGCACTAATATAGACTACAAACAAAAATAACATATACAGTCATTGGCAAATACTGGTTCAGGACCAAAAAAAGCACTCCATCAGTGCATGGATTCAATACTTCTCACATGTTCAGGCCCACCATGTTAGACAAAGGTACTAAAAGTAGTGGGGTTTTTTTCTATATTTTTAAAGAAAAAAAAATACCTCCAGACAAGTTAGACAAGATAATGAACCATAACTCCTCCACATTCATCTTAGTATTAATAAAAACCTTAATCATATCATAGTTAACAAAAGCACCTTTTCTATGTCCTTCTTCACCTACACCTCCTACTTGACTAGTATGGAATTCCTATGCATTAAGCTAAACACCATTTTTGTAGGAGACTTCAACTACTCCTCCTTAAATCGAGAGACTTGTATATCCTCAAGCATATGCCTAGAAATTTCTGGAATTTCATCAACACAAACTCTTTAGATTATTTAGTCCACACTTCAACCAGGGGAGACCAAATCCTAGAGTTGGTCCTTACCAGTATGGGGCAGCTTTGCTCCCCGCTAATTTTAACTTCCTTCCTGGTCAAATCAGACCATGTTATCAGTCTCCTTCACGATAAGACTGGACCCTGAAGCTACTTCCAATACCTTGGTATTCGTGCATTATACAAAGTCTAGTCATAAAACTAAACAAACAACTCAGAGGACAAATAGTCTATCAAAGCCAGATTTGAGGTAAATTTGGCCTCCCAGGCCGTAGACACCCACAAGGCATTCTTTAGTTATGTCTGCAACCTCAAAGGCAGTACACAATTGTGTGCAGAACTCATTGTAAATGAAGCCATCTATAGTGAGCCAGAAGATGTAGCAAACTTGCTGGCTGAGAAATTCAGCTCTGATGTTACCCCTCTCTCTCTCTCCCTCAACCATCCCTCAGGAAATACCATCAAATATAACTCCCCTTGCTATAACTAGAGAACAGGTCATTGATGCTGTCTCTAAGGCAAAGAACACTGCATCAATGGGTCCAGATGATATCCCGGGATGCCTTCTAAATAGCATGAAACATGACCTATCTGGCCATCTGGAATTGCTATTTAATTATAGCCCCAAACAGGCTTCTTGCCTCATGAATGGACAACAGCAACAGTCATCCCACTGCACAAAGGTAGGCCATCTACAGACCCTGGAAACTACAGGTTCATTAGTCCTATATGCAAAGCCATGGAAATAATTATCGATAATGATAAAGTAAATCTCCAGACACTGGACCCAACCCAGTTTGGTTTCAAAGGCAGGTCGTGCCTGATCAGTCTGGTGGACTTTTTTGAGAAGATCATCAAAGTAATGCATGAGGGTAAAATGGTTCACACTTCCTACCTTGACCTGTCCAAGGCATTTGACACAATATCCCACTTGAGCATTGTTGACAAACTCAAGAGGTTAGATACTAACCCGTATGTACCCAGTGGATAGCCAACTGGCTCATAGACAGGACTCAGGAAGTTAGAATTGGGGAGTCCACCTCTACAAAAAGGCCAGTCACAAGTGGAGTCCCTCTGGGATTGGTGCTTTGATCAGTTCTTTTTGGCATTTAATTCTGTGAAGTCAAGGCCAATGTCAGTGGTCTATGGCTGACTACATTTTCAGATGATTGCAAATTAGGAGCCGTCATTTAATCCCACACTGACACAAATGTTCTCCAGGAAGGGCTGATACAGACAAACAACTGGTGTCCCTGCCATTGACTAAAACTAAATGTCAAAAAATGCATAATAGGTATCCCTTGGGATGTCATCCATCCTTGGTAACTATGATATTGACAACATGCCCTTTAGAATTGACCCAGTAGTCAGGGACTTGGGGGCACACAGACAGTAATCTATCCTTTGACCATCATGTGTCTACGGTAGTGAGGAAATCATTCTATGTTGCACAAGTTATAAACAAAGGTATGGCATCTAGGTCCATGGATGTCATTATTCCACTGTATTTGGCATTCGTCAGACTTATCATTGAGTACAGTATTCCCTTTGGCACGTACCTAACAAGGCATATCCAACGATATGTCCACTGAGGTTCCTCCCTAAAAGAATACAGGGCATAAGTAAAATGTCCTATGCAGACTGCCTCCAGACCCTATCCCTGTATTCCGTCTCCTACAGGCTGTTGAGGGGAGATCTATGCCTGGCATACAAGGCATTGTTAGACCCCACTCTGATGGACTTCCTGCATATCCACAAAACAAACAGCACCAGAATTACCTATTCTAAAGACTTTGCCTGTGATGTAAATAGGACCTGCTGGAGAGACAGGTATATATCCCAGAGACTACCCCTTCTCTGGAACAGGCCATGAGAAGCAGAGTTCCTCACTAATCTAGTTCAAGTGTAATTTGGGACATTTGGATGGTGAACAAGAAATTCCTCCCTGATTTGGCACCTGTCTCTAATGGACATAGGCATCCTGTAAATGGTTAATCTCCCAAACCCCTGCTTACACTTGTAAAGGGTACCAGAACTTGGCAGATATTTGTGATGTATGGCTAGGATTAAGAAGGCCCTTGTAGTAGTTAATCTAGTAAATACCTATGAACATATAACAGTAGTTTTTGGTGGAAAACAAGTACATGCCTGTGTAATCCAGCTTCCTTGCCATTAGCACCTTCCTACCACAAATCTGTTGTCATTTTTTTCCCTTTTCTATCATTATTGGAGCCCCTCTAGTAAGCAGTACCAATACTCCCCTTTTCCTTTGTCCCAGACATTCTGCGGAATATCCATCCTGAAATCCTTTCTTTGGCAAATTCACATGCTCATATCATTCGAAGTGTGTCAACTCCTGGATTACTATTTGCACTGTGCATTTCTTGATTTTTTATTACCAAGGAAACCTTATTGGTGGTTGTGGTGAAGTCCAAACTTTCATGATTGTAAGAGGGAGACTAGAAGTTCTCTTTGGCCCTCTGGTAGCATACCTCCACATCAAGATAACTAAGCAGTCCAGGAGGTCTCTACCCTTTTTAGGTAGGTGCCAGTTGCTTACTAGCTCTGGACTGTTCATAGGTAGGTACTAGGCTATTGGCCCTAGGGCGTATACAAGCCTAGCCAAAAATGTACCCTGGCTTTCACCACCCAAGAAAATTATTTTCCTGTGCCCCTGTCAAGCAGAACCACAGAAGTGATCCCCTGGGTGAATTTCCTATTGCCCATCCAATCATGTTTAGTCTTGCCACTGTCCACAGTTTGTTCACCACATGTATTTCCATTGTATCAACCAGCATGTGGCTATAGAGGGCCAATTATTCCTTGCAGTGATGGGTGGTTTCTAGCTGCTGAGTCACTACCAACATTGACCTTAAGTTAGAAGTCTTTGATCAAGCAGCTCTATTCCATTGGGGATCATGGTCAACCTTGCAAAGTTACATTTACAACTTTCTCATTTATTCAACTTCATTGCCTGCTGTTTAGATACTGTCAGCTACAGATTCTGTTTCTCCTTGGCAAGATGGACAGGACTTTATTACAGGTAATTTAAATAAATTCTCATGTGGCCACTACCCACTTTTGGTTAGGTCTGATGACTGAAGCTGTTCATTTTATTCCACATTTCTTAGATATCAAAAAATAAAGAATATATTATTCAGTATCATTACTGATGCAGTATCCCAAGCTTCCTGGTTTATATCTTGGTAAAAGTACAACAGCTGGCCAACTTCCAAAGATTCAGGTACTTCCCATGTGAACAAACTGTTATCCCAAGCTGAGCTGACTAAGTCAGGTTTGGGCACCAAACACTTGAGAGCCTTCCTGCCTCTGAAGAGAACACTTTTGTGCAGGCCTTTGAGGATCATCTGTCAGCTATTGCTATTTCCATTGCTGGGCAGATAAGTTTCATTTATTTATTTAAAATTCTCTCTACATTTTTTTTAAATAGAAAACTTTTTTTTTTTTTGTAAAACTGATTTATGTACCTAGGAGAGCATGTTTTTTGACGATCATGTGACATTTGTACACTTATAAAACTGAAGCATTACTTTTTTAATTGTGTAGTTAAAAGTTAAAACTAACTTAAAATATTTTTTTCTGTGGGGAAAAATGTTTTATTTTTGGAGCTGGCATAAGTGTTTAAAGTGTGTTTTGGGGGGACTTACTTTTTTTTTACAACTTACAGGTTTACTGACTATTGCTGCCAAGCTTACCTGGGAATTGGGTATCTTTTCGGCGTAGTCATGGAACAGCCAGCCGGTTTCTCAGCTCTACCTTCTTCCAGCCAAAAAAAAGAAAACAAATTGTTAAGTAGCCTTTGCCACCACAGCAGGCTGATAAAATGCCTCAGCCACAGGTAGGTTACTCTGCTGTGGCCAGAGCTGTTTCCTTGGACTACTCTTCTTTTCCATGGGTCTTGCTGATTTAGTCCGTAAAGGCACCATGGACTGGGAATTATATGCCCCCTGCAGCTGTTGGAATGTCCCAGGTGGACAAGGAGAGCCACTCTTGTTAGTCCTGGGAGAAGAAGCAGGGAATGCCACTCTGCTTTGCCAGGAAGCTGTACCCAACCCTAGTGAAGTTATTACTAACAAATGTGGATCTGTTTCTTTGGAAATTCCTGTCAAAAAGAAAAAAAAAACTTCAATTCTTCTGTTTCAAGTTACCCCAGACGGGAGTAATTTATTGGGCTTAGCTCATGGTATAGTGCTGGCTCTTGACACTTCCTGTAAGGCTGTTTCTGATTAAATAAGTAAATGAAAAGTAAGCTGCTGCTTCTTCTTTTTTTTTCTTTGAAGAGATTCAAGACATTGAACCTCAAAATGAGTGTGAAGGGATATATTTTTATTTTATTTTGGTTCCGATATATTTTGTTATGCCTTAACAGATTTCTGATTCAGATTCTGAGGAAGATGTAGCTTTGGCCAATCCCTCCAAATGTTTCTCTGAAACCACATCTAGAATTAATTGTTGGAAAACATTGCTGTTTCACAGTCTCTCATGAAGTAGCATGATTTGTTACAACTAGAATTTTCAGAACATACTCCTACTCCTCTTGTTCTAACTGCTTTGGAGGATGCTTTTGTCACAGCTTGCAGTTTCCGTGTTAGTCAGCCTGCTGTCCCCAAAAAAGCTGAAGGACTTTATAAAGTGCTGCAGACTTTTAAGTTTTTATATACCTGCCCCAAATCTGACCCAGCAGCTATTGCTTTAGTGAACCCAGCTGCTTTTAAACATGTTTAATTCTAATCCTTCTCCTGATAACATTGGGAAGGTTGTTAAATTTGACGAAAAACTGTATTCTTCTGCAACAGTAGTTTTTAGAATTCTTAACTATCATGTTCATATGTTAAAGTTAATTACTGCCTGTTGTGAGGATATGAGGAATATTTTCAGTGTTTCCTCTTGTAAAGGGAAATTTGCCTTGTGTAACTTAGTCTGTTCTGTGTCTCAAGTGACTATCCATTGCTTAAAATGTGCATATGTATCTGCTGATGTCACCTTCAGGGCTGCTGCCACAGGAACTGTTATGATGTGGTTTGCCTGGCTAAATTCTCAAAACTTAACGAGAGGATGTCAACAATTAAGTTTTTAATTTACTCTTGGATGAGAGAGGCGAGTTGTTTCAAGGGATTTCTCAGATGTTTCAGTCCTCCTCCACCAAGTTTACTAAGGGATTCAATACTACCTCTACAACTTTCTTTAAAAAACAAAATAAACAGTATCATTAATCTGCTGGTAAGCAGATGTTTAAAAAGCAGTGGCAGAGGATTCCAAAAAGAAAGCAGGAACCCCTCCCTAGAAAAAAGAACAGTGTATTAAGTCTGATTATATGAGGGATCCCCCCCATCCCTGAAGCCTGAATCTCCATTCCTGTCTCTGGCAAATGTGTACTTAAGAGTTATCCAGCAAGGGCACATATGGCGGTGGGAGTCTCTCCCTCCTTTTCAAGGGATTCCTCCTTGTCTGCCAGATCATACTGTTTTTTTTTTCCTCTTGCCATCCAACATATGTTTATTCAGGGGGTGGCAGAATGTGCTCCTCCTCTTCCTCAATTAGAAAGGTTTTATTCAAGAATGTTTCTGGTGCCAAAGAAAGAAGATTCTACCAGTTCAGGACGTTTGTTTTCTTTCTGAACCAGTTTGTATATAGTGCCCAAGTTCAAAATGATGTAATTTCACAGCTTGTTCTTCCTTATTCCCCATTTGAGTTTTCTAGTGACCTTAAATTTAAAAGTTGCGTATCATCACATTCGTAAAGATCAATGTTTCAGCTTTTTTGTGTGTCTGGGTCAATCGCCTCTCTGCCTTACCCTTTGGGCTGTCTTCTGCTCCAAGTGTGTTTATAGTATATAACTGTTGTGATAGTGTACTGCAGACTGCAAGATATTCACATTTTTCCTTATTTAGATGACTTGCCTATCTATGCAGCGTCTTTTTCAAAATTCAGGAATCTCTCACTTAGGTAAGGGATCTTCTACACTGGCTGGGATTTCACAAGTCTTTTCGACTCTTTCTCAAATTATTGTTTTCCCTGAGTGTTTCCTGTACACATCAGTTCAAAGAGCTTTTTTTCTACAAAAAAAAAAAAAAAAGGAACACCCTCCCCTCCCGAAAAATAGATCTGTATTTAGAAGTATACCTGAGGTTTACCATTCAGACTTCCATCTCAGCAAGGGAATTCTTCAGGATTCTGCAATTCTTGGCTCGTGTGATACGCATAATACCTCTGAAGGACTCCACATATGAAAAACCCAATGGTACCTGAAATCTCCATGGTCCTTCTATCAATATCCCTTGACCTTTAAAATTTTAGTTTTGGGGTTTATGAAAAGGGAGCTTTTGTGGTAGAGACATCAGATTTCTCTGAATCCAGGTCTCCCCTCCTTCCCACATTCAATCGCAACAAACGCCTCAGACTTTACTCGTGGAGCATATTTAATGGGAATGAAAATACAGAGGCTTTGTAACAAAAAAAGACAAACCAAAACACCCAAACATAAAAGAGATGTTAGTTTTTTATAAATACTTTCAGCTGTCAATCATCTGTGGTCCCTGGGGCCTCTTGCAAATGTTTACAGACAACACCTCAGTGATGTGGTGCATAAACGAGCAAGGGAGAGCCAGATCTTATCCTCTATGCAGACTACCCATAGTACTCTGGGATGTAGTTTTAGCACAGTCGTACTTTTGAGATGTGTTGCATTTTGATAACTGCAAAACTCTGTGGCAGACAAGCAGAGTTAGGACCAATACAGACCGTCACGAACATAAATTGAATCAAAGTGTCTTTCAGGATTTAATCCATCTGTGAGGAATTCTTCAAACAGATTTTTTTGCTTCCACTCTTAAACAATCAGTTGCAAAATCCTGCTCCAGGATTCATGCAAAGACTGTAAGACAGACGCTTGTTTTACTTGGACAGGACTGTTCCTTTATACTTTTCCAGTAATATCAAGGGTACTGAAGATTCAGAAGGACTGTCTAATGATCATTGTGGTGAATGTTTTCTGGCCTAGCCTAGGCAACAGTGTTCTCCCTTCTTCCGGAAATGGCTTTGGGACCATTAAAACAAGCTTCCTCACAGAATGGATTTACTCACAGAAGACAAAGATTGATATTTTCTGATCCCAAACAACTATAACTGTCTGCCTGGGTGATAAGAGTTTTAATGTTTTAATGCCTTTTAGGCACTTTTTTAATTTAACTGAGGCCATGCAGCATGTATTAATAGAAGCAAGAAAACCTGCTTCTAGAAAATCATATTTATCCTCAAGTCCTTTCCTCCTTCCTATTATCTCCTGGAGTGACCTTGTGGTTATTGTGGAACTTCTGTTCCATGTTTGAGCCCCAACTCTGTTACTACGATTCTTTCTTTGACTATGCTTAGGATTAATTCCTACTTGGACTTATAAGGCAGCAGACTCAATCTGAGGTATAGCAGGTTGACTGGGGCATTATGGGGTAGAGGAAGGAACTCGAGACATTGCCAACATCCTAGCTGACCGGTTCAGCGCAAACCCCCCCCCACACCAAAAGGGCAAATATCTATCCCAGCAGAGTGCTGCCCCCGTGACATCTCAGATGCTCAGGTAAGAGCCGTCCTCTCCAAAGCAAAAAATACAGCATCAATGGGACCAGACTGTGTCCCGGGCTGCGTCCTACATGAACTACAAGAAGAGCTAAACCCAAACATAAAACTACTGTTCAATCTCAGCCTTACTACAGGATATGTACCCAAAGAGTGGTGTAAAGCAACAGTGGTCCCTCTCCAGAAAGGTGGTGCCTCAACGGATCCTGGAAACTATCGCCCCATTAGCCTGACTAGCTTGGTCTGCAAAGCTATGGAAAGGATCATCATGGACCTCATAAATAAAGATATTGGGGACCTACAGACACTGGATCCTACCCAGTTCGGCTTTGTTAAGGGCAGATCCTGCCTCTTAAACCTGGTCGATTTCTTTGAAACAGTCACCAAGGCCATTGACGAGGGGAAGGTGGTCCACACAGCCTACCTGGACCTCGCAAAAGCTGGACCTCGCAAAAGCCTTCAATAAAATACCCCACTCGGGCATTATAGATAAGCTCACCAGCTTAAATATAACCCCCTATGTCACTAGATGGGTTGCAAACTGGCTCAAGGACAGAACCCACATGGTTAGAATTGCTGGAGCCATGTCAGACTCCAAACCAGTTACAAGGCGTCCCACAAGGCTCAGTCCTGGGACCTCTCTTGTTCGGTATATATTTTTTGGAGGTACAGGCCAACACAGAAGGACTGTGGCTGACCAAGTTCGCAGATGACTGCAAACTGGGCGCCATAATCGACTCTCCAGCCAACACAAGCATCCTCCAAAAGGGCTTCATAGAAACAGACAACTGGTACCAGAACCATGGCCTCAAGCTAAATGCCAAAAAGTGTATAGTCATCCCCTTTGGCAAAAACAAAGTGCCCACAAATTACCACACAGGTGGTAATCCATTAAATACGGAAGAAGTAATTAGGGACTTGGGGACCCAAGTTGATAGCAATCTCTCATTTGACAACCACGTGGCCAAAGTGGTTAGAAAAATATTTTATATAGCCCACCTAATCATGAAGGGATTCACATCTAGATCAGGGGAATTCATCGTGCCTCTTTACTCATCCCTCATCAGGCCCATAATTGAGTACAATGCCCCTTTTGGGATGTACCTTACCAGACACCTGCAGCAACCGGAAAGACCCCAAAAGTACCTCACCAAGAGGATCAAAGGGCTCAAACAGATGCCATATGCTGCCCGGTTAAAGAAACTCCAGCTCTACTCAGTGGCATACCGCCTGCTCAGAGGCGATCTGTGCCTGACGTATAAAGCCATGTCCAACCCGGAATTAATGGACATGCTGCACCTCAGAAAATCCACATCCCATCGAGCTACGCTCGAGAGACTTGAACCTCAGCACTGAAATAAATAGGACATGCTGGAGGGACAGATTCATAACCCAGAGGCTCCCTTCACTTGGAATAAAATCCCAGTCCAGGTTAGGCAGAGTCCCTCATTGACTCTCTTCAAGAGGAATCTTGATGAGTGGATGGGAGATCGTAGGTTTACCCCGGGTATCACTTCTGTGTCACTGTTAGACAGAGGCACAGTATACTAACTTCGAAAAAGGGCATAGCAAAATTAATTTAAAATGGGTGGCGAAAGCCAAACACACTCTGGCTAGGCTTATAAATGCCCTAGGGCAGATAGCCTAGTATGAACCTATGAACTTATGAGAGTTGGATCTTAGAATCTTGTAAATGTGAATGGGTCCCCAGTCGTTTGGGAGGAATGAAATGGACAACATAGATGCATACTTATCTTGAGTACATAACTATAATGTTTCCCTTTAGTCAGAGGACTTCAACTTCAGAGTTAAATATACAAGAATGCAGCCCCTCCACCAAAAAAAAAAAAAAAAAAAATTTCTTTCAAGGTTAGCGTGGTGAGAAGTCCAGAAATTTGGAGTGAAAGGGAGTCTTAGTTTAGTTAGAAAACCAGGTACAGAAATGTTTCTAATTTGTTCTACAGACCAGCATTCATAGTGTTTTGTTGACTGAGTCATGATGCCCAACCTCCATGCGTCTTCTGCAAGAGATGTACCATTCATGTGTGGTTTACTGGGAAGAGGTAGGTACAGTGTATTTTTGCCTAGGAATTCCTGTGAATCCCTCCAGATGAGTCAGCAACAGTGGTGGAGGATAGTGAAGTTTAGTGTGCCTGATCAAGTTTCTGCCACCATGACCCTCACCAGGGTAAACAGTTTAGATGAATGGATGAGTTTGATGGACACATTTGCAGTTGGTGTGAATCTGCAGTCTTGTAGTTGAATGACAGTAGAAAATGAGCTTTGCAGCTTCAGCAGTGATTTTACTGTTATTTCAACGAGGAAATGCATATTGTTTCTATAGCTTGTTAGAGACTCAGCTGACATATTGCTGGCCTCGAGTTCCTCAGAAACAAAAACCTACAAGAAATTATGTTGCATAGGTATAGTTTGTGTTAATTATGCTATTGAGGTAGTTCTGGCATAGAACTAAGAAAATGACATGAAAATGTAAATGACACTTTTACTGACTTATTGCAGTTTAGTTTTTAAATTGCTGTGCATTGTTACAAAATTGTTTTTCCAAGTATGAAATGAGAAGTTTTGTTTATTGCTGTAAAGGAGAACCATCAGGGCCATTGCATTTTTTCAAAACTGCAAATTTAGAGATGTACCAGGTTTTGACTCAGAGGTGAATAGTGTACTCTTGAGGTTAGTAAGGCTGTTGAACATTTTTTGTTATGAAGAACTGTTTCAAACACTACTGAAAGCCATGCATTTTAGGTTGTCAAAGTTTTTTTCAGTGCATTGAAGTAAATAATTAGCAGTTCTTCTACACTTATGTGTTTTTTATTTACTAAAGATATGAGTAGTGAGGAGTCCTGCACTGTGCACTAGTCATTAAAGAGCAAACGGAAAGCGAGCAGGTTGCAGAAAGGAAAAATTAGGTGGAGAACTTAGTCATTGCATGCTGTGTATGACTCCACTTCTACACAGCATCTTGATGGTGATACTCCAGCGATTTTCTTTTTAGCTGTCAAATTAACAACTAGTCTTCTGTTTGCTTTTGTTCCCACTGCATTGTGTTTGTATTATCTTTTAATGAGCTAAGCCAGAACAAGCTCGGTGTAATAAAACGACAATCTCTTGCTTGTCATTGCTGCTTCTGCAAGACATTTTATTATTTTGGGCATCCGATTTCCGTAGCACTATATTGAGCAGCATAAGAAGCTTAAAAGGATCTATAGCAAAAAGGAACCATGTCTTTTGAGCCTAAAAAAGGTAAATTGCTTTATAGCTTGTTTTCCTTTGGTAGTCTTATCTTCTTGGGTTGCTGAAAGGAAAGCCTTTGTTAGTAGATTGTATTGAAGCAGTCGTTTTACATGAAGCAACGAGTGCTTTTTACATTCCTTGCCGTAACATGTTTCTCTGTGTACTGTGTGTATGTATATATATTAGTAAAGGTGTGGGTACAGGTTATCTGAAGTTATATGTTTGGTTGACTGTAACTGTATTTGTAAGCAGAAATTATTGTAAATCAACAGATGTGGTGCTGTAATGCCATTTTTTTCCATTATGGCTTAGATGTTCTATTGCTTTTTTTAAATGAAAAAGAAAATGTCATCTGTTGGCATCAAGAAGCTTTTAAAATATTTTAATTGTTTAATAGTTTAAGAAACCATTGTGCATATAACAAGTTGTTTATCAAATCACTGTATATGCAGATCGGTCAAATAAAAGTACAGATGTTTTTACAGTAGCAGATAATATAGCTATTTCAGTGCTTAATGTGTCTAGAAGCATGATTACAGCTCCATGCACTTTCATGAAAATGCATTTGTCAGATTCCAGACAGTTGATAATGATGCTTCCAAGTTCAGTTTCACTTGTTGAAAAAGTTGTTTGGAATGTTGCATGCTAATTTGATCTCATTTACTTTTACGCATCTGATATTCACAATGATACAAGCAGCAGATAGAGTATGTGAAATATTACACAATAAAACTGTTACAAAATAGTTTTAAGATGCAAAGTTGTGAAAAAAAGTACTGTTAAAACCTCTGCACTTTTGCAAAGTATTATGTAAATACTTTTGGCATAAGTAGCATGTTTAAGAATTGGAATGAATGCAGACATTGTTCTTGTGGCAGTAATTAGCGGTAGCATGTAACACTTGTAGACAGAGTATACAAAGTAATAAACTTGTAAAGGAGGGCATCAGCAGTCACACTGATCAATGTTGGGTCTATGCTTGCGGAAATTATCACTGTCTCATCTTGTAGAGCCCTTGTGATATGGTCACAGATGTACAGAAAAAGAACATACTTAACATTGTGTGCCCTGACTTAATTAAGCTACAAGAATAAGGAATGAGGAATAACCCACAGGAAACAGGGTGTGCTGTTTCCTAGAATATAGTCATGAGTCGGGTGTGTTGTGATGTATGATGCAAAGCCAAAAAACAGTTTTCAGTATACTCTGTTAGAGAACACTCTGAAGTGCCTTATTCCTATTATTTAATGGACTTCATAGATAAAGATTTAAGTTTTACAAATGTAAAATTATTTCATTTTGCTTGATGTGGAAAAAACATGCAGAACTATCTTCTGTGCCATGAGCTTCCTTGCCCCAGTTTCTTTAGGTCCTATGGTGTTCTGCCTTACATAGCTTTACTTAAAGGAAACAAGTATCTTTCACTAACACCTTATCAAAAAGAAATAAGGAAAACACCAATGCATTGTTTCAGTTTTGCTTCCTAATTTACCACTGTAAGTAAATAATTTAAGTAGACATGATTGGCAGCTTTGCTCTGCATACTTTAAAATCAGTACTTGTACTACAGTTTCCAGTTAGAACAGAATGAGAGAAGCATTTCAGAATTCTTTTCACAGTGCACATGAAATACGCAGCTAGTATGTCAAAGGTCCCACTTCAGAGAAACCACAACGCTAGATGATTGGAGTAGTAGTAGCAGTATGCCTAGGAACTGCATTTGTAGGTCATTAATGCTTGAGTCAGTATCTGTTATGGGAATACTTTTATAATCCTGTAACACAAAAAAGTATCCACTTCTTATTTCTGCAGAAGATGTATGTATAAGAAAATATTGTTTTCTTCTGACACCAGCAGCAACTGGAGACTGTGTTGCTGTGACTTTAAGCAGCAAGGAAAAAAAATGTTGCAGTGTGTGACATAACATCAGAGACAAGTTAGATTAGTAAAAGGAGCTAAATGTTCTAGCTGTTTCATTAAGTCTTTATTATTCTTGTATGGGATACTAGGCTCTGTATATTGGTAGCAGAGACTCTTCAGTTAGAGTAACACCCATCTGCAAGTTTTAAGCTCCTATAGAAATCGAAAAATAAAATTTATGTGGAAACAGTGCAGCAAGATATGTATGTATATTTATAACATCAGTGAGGCCATCGAACTTCTTGGTGGTCTGTTACATTGTAATATTAAAAAACCTCTTGGCCAATCTGATGAGTTTTGTGGTTGTCTGTTACATAATTAAGCAAATAATCATGTAACTACTCATGAGAGTTTTAATTTGACCATATAGATGACGCCCAAGTGGTCTAAAGAAAACACAAGTGAGTAAATGTGGTCTCATTTTGAGAATTTGATGCATAACCTGCTAGTAGCAACTTGGATGTATCACTCTTTTAAATGATCTACCCAACAAAACTGTGGATGACATTAAGAAAAGGCATTTTTGGAACATGGCAACCCTGACATTTCCCTTACTTATATGTACCAACTCCACAGCGAAAAGCGAAACACCCTGAAAGGGTATATAGATTGTTCATACTGCTGTACTTGTGCAATGCAGCGAAATAATGTAAAAGTGTTAAGGGAGTTGTATTTATTTATTTATTTATATTATTTAAAATTTGTTGACCGGGTTAGTCCCACTAGGCCAATAGCCTCCTCTCAGTGAAGACCCGAGGTTGTACTCATATTGACTAGGAGAAATTTGGCCAAGACACCAGGGAACTTCCCCTGCTCTTTTCAGTAAATGTTGTGGGATCTTTTACATCCACCTGAGCTATCACCAACCCAGGTAGATGGGGCCACTGTTTAATGTCTGAAACAAAGGATGGCACAGTCAGGAGTGGAGACCCCTCTCTTATGCTGCACTGCAGTGTCAGTATTGGAAAATTAATCCAGCTATCTGGTATGGGTGGGAGTGTGGAGACACTATTAAACGAGTAACTTTTCATTGAGTGGTTTGACTCTGATAAATATTACACAACCAGTGTGCATGAACTGACTGACTTTTTCTGACGCAGTTTTCACTTTTTGTGGTTGTATGCTATATTAAAATATGTCTCACACACACACACACACACACACACACACACACACACACAGTCTTGTTTAGTTGGTTTAGGATGTGCACATACCATACAGCTGAACAGTCTTAAATATACATGTTTTGATAGAGAATAACTGTGTGCTTCCTAAAAATGCATGCATTTTCCTATCTAAAGCTGTTTTAGGATTAGCGTGTTTGGCAATAATGAAGAACACTGGACAGCCACTGTTTTTGTAGTTCTTAATGTTACTGCATTTGAATAACATCTAGGAGCTGATGCATATCCTCTTGTCTCAACTCTTCAACTCAACTTCTTTGCTCAAGAAACGTAGACAAAACTAAAAATAATGGGTGGAAAACGGCCCAAATCTGGAATATTTTTTACTGTTGTTGTTAAGTCACATAAAATGGAACAACAGGTCATCAAGGCGCATTTTCCAAACAATAAGAATAATATATGACTGCCGTCTTCAGTGATTTTTAAAAAAAGTGAGCATTTTACGGAGGACATAGCAAAACTTAATGAGGCAAAGTCAACAATGTTTGAAGGGTCACACTGTCTGATCTCTGGGCGACCATAGCTGTCAACCTCTTTCTTACCTCCAGAATCAAGAACATATACAGAAATCGACACTTTTTAAAATATTAGTGCAATCAACCTGAGAAGTTGAGAGTATGAGATTGCAAATTAACAAGCTTTTTCAGAAGTAAATTTTCTCCCTGTATCACTAGTTTTAGGATGTATGTTTTCATGAGGGACAGATTAAATTTTTGAGCCAAAATTAGGAACAGTTGGGAGGCATGCTTATCGAGAATGGAAAATGTACTTTTTTATAATCTTTAACAGTAGTAACAGTTTGGGGTGATAACTGAGAACACTGGCCCTTGAGTACCCATATCACTCGCTGTTCTGGATCTGCACTTACTAGCAGTTCAGTTTTCTTCATTATCACCATATGCTCTTTACTCTCTCTCTCTCTCTATATATATATATATATATATATATATGTGCTTTCACATAAGAACAGTAAATAATTTGTATATTGGCAACACTCAGCTTTTCCTGCCATCAGCACTCATTTTAGGAGTCCAGCGTTATGTTAAATTCTGTTACTTTGCATGTCATATATTTTGTGAGGAAATTAACTGACATTTTTTAACTGTTGAGACATGAGGAGAGGGGAATGGTTTCTAAAGAAGGTACAAGGAGGTAAAATGTATGTGCAAACTGTGAGCTTATTTTTGCTGTAGACTGAATTTTTTTGTATTGAAGTATCGCTTTTATAGCTATGGAGGGAACAGTTTTATCCTCTGTCTTCTTTGGGCAGGATGCATGTATTAATTTGAAGTATTGTTTGAGCTACTTGTGATCAAGTACATACAATATAACATACTGCTTTAGCAATTTTGTTTTAGGCTTGAGCTGTTTTATTTTATTTTGTTTATTTCAAATGTGTTATAGTTCCATCATTTTATTTAATTTCTGTCTTTATTACATTTTGATAATGTATGCAGCATTGGTATGAGTCTTAGGCAATAAGGGTTATAATAAATTTTATCCCAGTGAGGTCCAGCTACCAGTTGACTAAAACGAAATCTATGGTGCAGTGTGTGTTAAAAAATAAATAAAAATAAAGTGATCCATGGTATAATATTACCAGAAAATGTGTTTATAAAGAAGACAACACAAGCTACTGAGAATTCCAAAAGAGTTCATTAATGTACTCCCCGACTTAAAAATAGTTTTTTTCCTTTTAGGTTCGTAGGTTCTTACTAAGCTTTTAGCCAGAAGAGACCATCAATAAGCTCAGCCCCATCATCCAGTACTGATACTAAATGTATTACCAGGGTTGCATTTCTACAACTTTCAGTACAGGGTTGCAGTAATCTACCACTTCATTTTTTTTTCTTTTGGATGTAACCCCTTTAATCTTTCATGTATACTGTATCAGTATACCTTTATTATGTCCATGGATCAGATTTATTTGGGGAGCACACTTGCAGTTCACTTGTGTTTTCCTGCTGATCTTGATTTTTTGGATCACAAAATGTCTGACTTTTGTAGTATTAGCGATACCTCTGTTGCTAATCCAGAAACCAGATAACCAGTGAAGGCATTTGTAGTCAGACAGTGTCAAAGACTAACTGCAATCAGAGCTAAGAAACAAACGTACTAAAACTTAGTTTGATAGACTAGACACACAAGATATGAACGGCTTGAAAATGACTTTTTGCACCAACTTTGAATAGGCTGTAGAAGAGCATATTGGAAAATTTGAAACCATTCAAGAAAATACGCTTGAATTTAATTACATTTAAAAACAATAATAAATTAGAGGGTTTTGAGAACTTAGCAGTTAGTTTTTTAGGAACAATAACATTAGTTTTTTAAAACATGTATATGAATCCCTGACTATCGCCATTCAGTTAGTGACATGGGCTCGGGAAGGCCAGCTAGGGAATAGATAAGCGTGTCTGATGACAGTTTGACTATCCTGCAGGCAGGGTCCGGTGGTAGCTCGGTTCACTTTGGTGGCAACACCTGCATTAATGAGGCTGAGTCTGTGCTGCAGTAGTATGCCGTTTATGACACGAATAATCATCCACTTGGATCTTCTCTCACCACAAAGAAACAAATGGTCAATAAGGCTGTTGCATCCAGAAATTGAATGAGTCAGTTGACTAACCAGAATAGTATGGCTAGATGGTTAGTAGAGAATGAGAAACAACAAACAAGCTATGTATTTGTGCTCAACTAACTCTCCCAAGCACCTTTGTAGAATTTGCAAGATGTTATAAAAATCCAAAATATTTATAATATGCATTAAAAAATCTGAGATGTAGATTACCTTTTAAATTTTGACCTACTGGTATTGTACAAAAAAAGACAGATGACTTCTTGATATAACCTGTCTTAGCTGTTGGGGATTGCATTCACAATTCGATATCTAAAATCAAGGAAAGCTCTTGGAAGAGGTGATTTAAATGTCAGCTTATGTGAGAACCTCATTGAATATCTTCCTTTATGCATGTTTCCCTTTTCTATTATACCTTGCCAAAATCCTTGTTTCTCCATTGGGAAACAATGGAGGATACGGCAGAGTGCTGATCAAGCTGACTTTGTTAAAGGTTATAATCTTTCTGACCAAGTTGATATGGCAGTCGGCATCTTGGCTGAAGTGAAATGTTCAAGGTTGACTTAGTACCTGTAGGAGGTGAAAAAGCTTTCAACACAGTAAACTGGTTCTTGTGTTTAATTACCCTTGAATTCTTAAGTTTTCTTGCTGATTTCATTAATTGGGTTAAAGGATTTTAATTTCTTGCCAGCAACTAAAATCACAAGTAATGCAGTTTTCAGCCCCTTTCTCCATCGTTTCTGGAACTAGGTAGAGATTTTTTTTTATTAATTTCTCTTTAGCTTAGTTTTAGAATCCTTATTAATGAAGATTTAAAGACATCCTGATTGTACTTATAACCTTAGGAAGTGACCCCTTTCAAACTTCTTTCTTCGGGAGACAACATCTTGCTCTTCTTTAGATCAATACTTGATTCCCTTGTAGTAGTCTTAGAAACCATGGAAACGCATGCAAAAGTTTCTGATCATAAAGTGAATAGATGGAAACCTTGTGCAACTAACTGTAAAGGATATCTCACATTTTGGATCTGGTTGGGACCCCTGTGGTCTTAAAATACTTGTTAACTTCAGTCCTAACTCTAACCTTGTGAAAAGCAAAGCTTGCAGTAGTCTTCGAACGAAGATGACTTTGGACATATGTAGGTGACTTAAGACTTCTGTTCTCATTGGTGAGAAGGATCTGCATTTAGAAACAGATATTTTACTATGCTTCCTTTGTCCAAAATTGTATACTACCTTACCTCCTTAAGAGAAAATGGTTTTCTCACTTAAGCCATTTGAAAAATTTCTCTACAAAAATAGATGATGTTATGTGATCCTATCTCGCCTACATTCTGAATGATGGGTTCGGAGCCGATCCCTCGGCTCCGACTCACGCTTATGCCAAAGAGCGAAGTCTCTTATTGGCTGAGCTTACTATATCCCAGGATGCACCACCAACAGTCCCCCAGATCTCGTTTGCCGCTTAACTGCAAGGACGTGGTCTCGAGCTGGCTGGGCTGAGTAGCTTTTATTAACTACTTTTTCTGTCAGTTTTTGTGCTTGTATTTCACAAAAGCCGTTTTAACGGCTATTGCTATTGCTATTGCTATTGCTATTGCTAATTGTGTTCGATTGAGTACTGGACTTTTTGTGTGTGATTGGGTAGAGTTTGTTTTGGCGCCCCTTTCAATCCAGGGCCTTTTCGGTCAAACTCTATAACTGAACTTTTTACTGTGTTAAAGTTCCCGGTTTTTACACCTAAGGTTGTGTTTACACAGTTTCTGTAAGCCTTCGGTTTTTTTTGTCTAAGCGATTCTACAGTGGTTAAATTTCCTGTCAGGAATTGTTAACATTATGTCTCAAGCCCCTAGGCCTTCGGGCTTTAAAAAATGTACTAAATGTGCTTTTAAGATGTCTGTTACTGATGACCATCTACTTTGTGTTTATTGTTTAGGGGCTAAGCACTTGCAGGAGTCATGCAGCGTATGTCACGCTTTTTCCTCTAGGGTCCTCCAGGAGAGGAAAAATAAATTAATTCTTAAAGGGTTGATTAAACCCTCTTTTGAAGAAGCCTTGTCTTCCTCCGACTCCTGCCAAAAGAAAGGGCTTGCTCCGACCAGTCCGTCGGATCCGACTGCCAAGAGACCTAGGCAGGCCTCTCCTTGCCGAGGACGGAACGGTATGCCTCGATGCCTGGAGTATCGACTCCTGGGGCTTCGGAGCCGATGGCTGGGGGAGGCGGGTCACCTTCGGCTCCACTGCTCTCGGAGCCGACAAGGGTCACCCGCTCAGACACTTCCTCCTGCACCGATGGAATCTGGTGTGTTTCCTCGGCCGATTCTCATCGAGTCGCCTCCCTAGTCCCTTGGGGCCGAGGGAGGGGTCTCTCACCCTTTTCTGTTTTCTCTCGGTCCTCGAGAATGTCGGATTCTGATATAGACAGGGTGCTCCAAAGACTTTTCCAGTCCCCAGTCTTCCCTCCCACCCAGTTGGCTTCGGAGCCGATGGCCATGACCCATCCCATTGCTATTCCTCCTCCGACTGCTTCGCCCGGCCGAGCAGGTGCTCTTGGAGCCGGTGGAGATCTCAGGGTCGGCTCCGACCCTTACTCCAACCCGGCCTCGGGTCCGAGTTTGTTCTTCGGCTGGACCCGAGGGTGATGTTTCGGGACCGATGCTGGTTCCGAGCCTCCCTCTCAGTGCGGACTTCCGTCTACTATCATGGCCCGAGACTGACGCCCCAGGATTCTGGAGGTAGAGCCATGAGGAGTGCCTTGGCCAAATCCTCTTCGCCATCTCTCCGGTTTTACCAGCACCTTCCCTGGGGAGACTGGGTCTTTGGTAGTTCCCCTGTCTGTGGCCAGGCAGGCCTGAGGTTACCCCCAGTCTTCCTGAGGGTTTTAGTCATCTCCAGAGGAACCCCAAGGAAGAGATCGTGCAAGAGGAAGCACCTATCACATCGACACGGATATGGATGATGCAGACTGATGATGTCTCCTTTGCAGACATCTTAGAGATCCTCAAACAACGAGGCGGCTGGATGTACAAACCCCCTCTGCGGACGAATCAGTGCTCCTCAAGGCCTTTGGGGCTCAGCGAGCTTCTGGATTTAGTTTGTCGATACTGTGGAACCAGTCCCTTCTCGTCCAAACAAATTCTTATCTGCTCCCCGAGAAGGAGTTCTGTAGATGCCATGGTGGTGGCATCTGCTACACAGCAGGACGTGGCAGAGGCCATCCATCCTCCTAATAAGGAGTCTAGGAGTATGGATAGGTGGAAGCGCACCCTGACTTCAGCGGCCTTTACCTTAAGGTCTCTGAATTATTTGGCACATTTTACTAGGCTTCAGAGGGATCTGGTCAAGGAGTTGTCAGACTCCTCTCGGGTAACCTACCTGAGCAGCTAGCCCAGTCCGTTAGCTCTCAGTTGGCTATCCTGACGCCAATTGCTAACTCGTCCATGAGGCTCATATCCTATGCGGCCGAAGGGGCGGAGCGGCAGGCACAGGCGTGGCTCACGAGACAGGCCTGGCTCCGCTTGTGTCAGTTCGGAGGCCTTCAAGTCTTCATGGGTCCTCATTGTTTGGACCCAAGGTGAAAGACACCCTTACCCGCTGTGAGCAAGAGGGAAAACGTTATCTGCAGGCCAAAGGAGGGGGAAAATGTGGTTCCGAAATCTCGCAAGTTTTTCTCCCAACAGCAGGAAGATTCCCGTCCAGAGGCAGAGGGCGGGAAATTTTTCAGGGAAACGCCGTCCCAGAGGCGGCAGAGGGCCCCGCAATTCTGGAGACCGAGTCCTTTCGTGGCTCTTCAGCCTCCCACACGACATGAGGGATTGCCCGGCTGTGCTGCTCGAGCCAGTCGGGTGTCGCTTGCCAAGCACCTAAAAGCCTGGGAGTCAATCACTCAGGACAGATGGGTGCTTCGATAATTGCCGGAGGTTACACCATCCCATTCAAATACTCACCCTCCGTCCAAGAGAATCCCGGACCCACCACCCAGTCAAAGGGAAATAGCAGCCGCAGAAGCTTCAAAGCTGCTACAAAAGGAGTCATCCAACCGTCCCCACAGACCAAATCGATCAGGAAATTACTCCAGGTTCTTTTAGTGCCAAAAGACAGGGGACCTGAGACCAATATTGGATCTCAGCAGACTGAACCTATCCGAATCCAAATTCGAATGGTCACGTTGCAATCCATTCTCCCGTTGTTGGAGAAGGATGTTTGATGTGCTCCATAGACCTCAAGGACGCCTATTATCACATACCGATACATCAGGCGTCCAGGAGGTATCTGCGCTCAGCCTGGGAGCCAGTCATTACCAATTTTGTGCTCTGCCCTTTGGTCTCACCACAGCCCCCAGGGTGTTCACCAAGTGTTTGGCAGTAGTGACGGCTCACCTGAGGAGCCTTGGATTCCAAGTGTTTCCCTATCTCGACGACTGGCTCCTGACTGCCACCACCAGGCATCTACTTATGGACAACCTCAAAGCCACCGCCTCCTGGGTGTTTCCCTGGGGATTACATTCAATTGGTCAAAGTCTGTCTTGCTGCCCTCTCAGCATAAAGTTTATAGGAGCAGAGATAGACTCAAGATTGATGCGTGTCTTTCTTCCGCCGAAAGGATCCGAACCTTACAGGGCCAAGTTCAAGCTCTGATCTCGAGATCCAAAGCCCCAGCCAGGATGGTCCTACAGGTTCTAGGCTCAATGTCTGCCACGGTACTTTTAGTTCCTCTAGCAAGGTTACACATGAGGATTCTTCAGTGGCTCTTATCAACTCAATGGACCTTTCAAGATCTCCCCCTCAATCATCACATCATGATTACGGAAATATGCAAAAGGGACCTGCGCTGGTGGCTTCAGACATCCAACTTAGATCAGGGCAAACCCTTTGTTCTCCCTCCAGCGGTTACCCTGACGACAGATGCCTCCCAGATAGGGTGGGGGCATTGTCTGGGCAGGCTAGTTCAGGGCTCCTGGCTTGCTCTTCTCCACATCAACGTGTTGGAGATGAGGGCTGTACTTCTATCCCTACAGGCCTTACACAAGTTCCTTCCTCAGGGTATCATCGCCATCCACACAGACAACATGTCGGTGGTTTGGTATCTGAACAAACAAGGAGGGACCAGATCGTATCCCCTTTGCAGAGAGGCCATGAGAGTGTGGGAATGGGCTGTAGCTACCAACCGCTTCTTGGTAGCGACCCACATCCCGGAAAGTCAAATGTATTGGCGGACAAATTAAGCAGGACAATTCTCTCTCCTCACGAATGGTCTCTAAACCGCACAGTAGCAGCCCAGGTTTTCAAGAGATGGGGACGACTCCACAAAACACCAAGTGCCAAAGGTTCTTCTCCTTGATTCCACATCAGGAAGTACTGGCCATGGATGCTCTAGCTCAACCCTGGCCAACAGGGTTGCTTTATGCTTTTCCTCCAATCCACTCCTTCCCAAAGTCATTCAAAAGCTTCTCAGCTAAGGTCTTCAATGATTCTGATTGCCCCATACTGGCCTCGTCAGATATGGTTTCCTTACCTGAAAAGCATGCGGTGGACGATCCGTGGCCCTTAGACCTGATCCCGGATCCATCAGTCGGGACATTGGCATCAGTCCCTTCAATCTCTGAAATTGACAGCTTGGCTCCTCCACTTCCGACCTTAGTCAGAAGCCACACTAGACCCGAAGTTGTTCACATTTTGTCTTCGCCCATAAACCCACCACTAACAAATTGTACCTCAGTAAGTGGAAGAGGTTTGCTATCTGGGCTCAACTCAAGGGCTTAGACCCTATCACTGCTCCTGTCCCAGAGGTTTTGAAATTCTTAACATCCCTATTTAATCAGGGATCTTCTGTCTCAACTATTAAAGTTCAACTAGCTGCTATCTCTAAATTCCATGAATCCACGGATCCTCCTTTGATGAGCAGCAGGCTATGCAAAACATTCATTAAAGGTGCGGCTCTGTTCAGACCACGAGTCTTTCATCCTGCACCTCCGTGGGATCTTGATTTAGTGCATTAACATCTCCCCTTTGAACCGCTGCTACTTAATTAAAATATCTGTCATGGAAAACGGCATTCTTAGTGGCTATTACTTCAGCAAGAAGAGTCTCAGAGCTTCAAGCCCTGTCTATTAAACCACCATATCTCATTTTCCACAAAGATAGAGTATCTCTTAGGCCTAATCCATCCTTTGTCCCAAAGGTCTGCTCTAGTTTCTGTCTTCAACAATCTCTAGAACTACCAGTTTTCTTTCCAAAATTCTCTAATGAGGCAGAATACACTCTCCATAAATTGGATGTTCACAGGCAATTACGCTTCTATTTAGACAGGACCCAGCAACTTCGTAAGTCAGACCAGTTGTTTGTGTCCTTCTCAGATAATAAATTGGGCCAAACCATCACAAAAGCTACAATCTCAAAATGGATCAGAGATTGCATAACTCAGGCCTATTCTTCTTCAAATAAGCAACTCGCATCATCTATCAAAGCTCATTCTACCAGAGCTATGGCTACTTCTATAGCTTTTCATTCCAAGTACTTGGTCCAACCCACTTTCATTTCCCACTACAAATTGGATGTGGCATCTAAAGGACGAGCTTCATTTGGTTCCACGGTACTCAGGAGTGTTTTCCAGTGAGCCACCCAGGATTCAGGTGCTAGGGACGCTGTCCCATCATTCAGAATGTAGATCACATAACATCTTTTAGTTATGTACTCACCATAACTTCAGATGTTTGGGATCCATCTCTCCTTCCCCTGCCTTGCAGATCAGAAGAGATAGAACGGTTTTGAGCTCCACTGTTTTATCTTGTTTCATCTGACGATGTTATATAAGCAGGGTATGCATGTGTGCATGTATGCGGACAAACTAGATCTGGGGGACTGTTGGTGGTGCATCCTGGGATATAGTAAGCTCAGCCAATAAGAGACTTCTTGGCATGGAGCCGAGGGATCGGCTCCGAACCCATCATTCAGAATGTAGGCGAGATGGATCCCAAACATCTGAAGTTATGGTGAGTACATAACTAAAAGTTAATCATTCCTAATGCTGCAGTAGTTTTTCTGCTATATTTATTATGTCTTGCCAAAGACGTAACAACCAGTCAGCTTCCGAAAGTTCTGGCTCCCTCCCATACCTTCACTTTGACTGAAGATTATGGAAGAAAAATGAGTAGTCAAGAGTGAAGAATCTTCAGTACTTTCTTGCCACGTTGTGAAGAAGCAGCTCAGAGGCCTCTATTCTGGTAATTAGAACCCTGGTGGGGAACCCTTCCATACAGAATATTAGCCTTTTAAAGAAAAATTTATATTAATTTTTACTTGGGCTTTTTAGTGTATTACCCCTTTGAGAAAGCTTTCTAATATTCAGAGTTTCCTGTCAGGGATTGCTTTTCTTAGCAGTGACTAATTTGGGGCTTATTTTAGTGAAAAAAATGTACTGCGTGTATAAACTTTGTGTATTTTATGATAAAATTTTAATGTTGGGAAAGGTTTTATTTGAGCAGGAACTTTTACAGAGTATGTTAGCATCTGCCGTTTTTTCTATCAAGCTAAAGTTTATTTGAATGGGTTTCTGACAGGATTTTAGTGCGATGTATATGCATTACATTGTTTAAGGGACCGTGTATATGTGCGTAAGTGGGTGTGCGTGAATGCTGTTTGACAACTTACTAACCGACTTGTTCCAGTGAAGCTTTACAGCATCTGAAGTATCCTACCCAGTCACAGCATGGATACTTACCCCACCGTTGCTGGTCTGTCTTCTGCTGTTCATAGAAAGAAAAAGCAACTTACTAGAGAGCCCTTGTTGACTTTGTGGTCTCAGTGCCTTAGCCGATGGTGGTTGTCTTTGCAGTGGCCAGTAATCATTCTTCAACGCCACTCGCTTGCCTCTGCAGCTTCCTCTGGTGTAGTCTTTCAGCCACCAGAAACTGGGGGCCGGCCATGTCCTATTTGGATGTAACAATACCCAAACTGGTCATAGTAGAGCAATCTTTTCTAGGGTAGGGAGACACTCTGGGGATGGTGCTCACTTTAGCTGAGGAAAGAGACCTCTTGATGAGGCAGAAGTGCTGTCTCTGGTTTGCTCCTCAGTAATACCTGTTAAGAAAAAGCAAAACGTTAAATGTTTTTAATCTTGACACATGGTGTTTATTAGAAAAGATAAATCTGAAGTAGTTTACTTCATTTGGTCTTCAACCTGTGGGATACAGATCCGTATCTGATCCGAGCCAGCAACTTTACTAGCATCTGCTCCGAGCTCCAAGCTCCTCCCCTTACCCATAATACACCTCCACTACCTTCCAACCCCCAGATTACATTTGCCGCGAATAGCTTATGCATTGTGATCTCTAGAGCTCCAGGTTTTGAAGTGGATAAAGACTTTAAAAATGTTCTCCTTTTTCCTAAAAATCTTTAGATAGCGATAGACTAGGTTCCCCTTTCTCCTCTCCTTGCTTGGTGCATCGAGTTTGTAGTGTTTAGGTTAGTTAGTCAGAGTAGTTGCGTAGACTTTTTACCCCCCCCCCCAGTGTGTTCTGTGTGTGAGTGTGGTGAGTGGGTGTGCTCAAAAAAGAAAGAATTAACGTTTTTTTCTTTCTTCTGATAGTATGGCTGACAAGTCTATTTTCAAGAAATGCACTGAGTGTGGCCATAAGTTATCCCCTGCGGATGGCCACACTCTGTGTGTTATGTGCTTGGGTGTGGCCCATCTGAGTGTAGACTGCACTATATGTGCTGGGTTCAACCCTCGTGCAATTAAAGTTAGGAAGGCCAAGTTGGCCCTAAAAGGCCTTCTTCCCCTTTCTGAGACTGTTGCCTCGTCTTCGCTGTGATTGCCTCTCCTTCCTCTCTTCCCCTGGATTCTCCTCCCTCCCAGGCTGGGACTCAACCTCCTGTGCAAAAGCCTGTAGAAGTGGAGCGGAAAATGGGCAGAGAGAAGGAGAGAGAGTCAAAGGCAAGGGAAAAGCGCAAGAGGTCTCTGGACCTCTCTTCACCAGTTAAAACATTACAGATCCGTGACTCCCCTCTGCTCCAATCTTCAAGGTTCTCCCCGGAGCCGGAGGAGACACGCTCAGCTTCTAGGGCATCGGTGCTCCGACCTGCAAGGTTGGAGTCTGTGGCCTCATCGAGGTCCACCCTGTCTTTGTCAGAGGTTGATATGGATAAAATGATGAGGTTTGTCCATACTTGATCCAGATGGGGGTCTTGCCAGCCCCCTCTCCCTCAGGAGGGGTGAGCTTGCTTCCTTTTTTCCAGCCGATATCTCCTTCTCCTATCCGACCATTGGGTTTGGAGTATTCGGATCCGAGGATGGCTTTAGTCAGGGGGTCGGCGCAGATGGTACCTGCTTCCTCGATGCCGACAGCTGCTTAGAGCTTGTCGGATCCGAGACACTCTCGGAGCCGGAGCTTGGCTCTGCCTTTGTTGGGCCAGGTTCCCTCCCTCAGAGCTGTCTCCACTTTGGGTCCGGCTCGATTCTCTCGTCGGACCCGGGAAGACCGGCCTCCTTATTGGTTTCTCAGGAGGTTCACTTTCCGTTGGCGTTCGAGGTAGAAAGGGTTCTCTCCGCTGGATCGAGACCCCTGACTGCCCCCTTGGACTCCACCCAGACCCCCTCGACTCTTTCTGCGGTCCCCATCGTTTTACCAGAGGGACAGCCTGTGCTCGAGGAGCCCCAGACTGTTCCCCATGAGGAACAAGTGGCTTGGGAGTTCCCCCGGAGAGGTACCTCGCAAGCATACGTGCAAGAGGAGGCACTTGGATTCCTCCGAGTCCCTCACTGAGGATGTGGATTTGGTTGATGGAGAAGGTTCCCTTAGGTCACCTCCCAAGGATGTCTCCTTTGAAGACATCATGGAAATCCTGCGCCAGTGGGGAGGTTGGTCTACCCCTAAACCTTCTGATGAGTTCATGCTCCTGGGGGCTTTCAGCACGGGCTCATCTACTTCCTGGGTGTCCCCTCCCGTGGATCCTTTGATGGATCTGGTCACCTCGCGGGCATGGAAGGAACCGGACACCATGGAACAAATTTCAAAAAGACCCTACAAAATTTTACGTCCCCCCATAGACAGACCAGCATGGAACAAGGGCTTCTCCATAGACACTATGGTGGTAGCAGCCACAAAGAATGAACTTGCCCAGGATAGTTCCTCGGTTCATCCTCTTGACCAAGAGTTGTGGATGATGGATCGCCTAGGGAAGCGGGTTTATGCTTCAGCTACCTTTTCGATTAGGGCGCTGAACTACCTGGCCCATGTCACCAGACTCCAACACGACCTGGTAAAGGAGCTGGAGGAATCTCCCCCTAAGTCCATGTCGCAGAAGGACTAGACTTTGTTCTCCGCGAGGATGGCCACTTTAAAAGCAGTCTCAAACACATCCATGCGACTCCTTTCACATGCTACGGAAAGACCGGCTAGGGTGGCTGGGTCCGGCGTGTCCATGAGGCGCAATGCCTGGCTCAGATTGTCAATTTTCAGAACCTCTCAAGGCATCCTTTGCGAGTGCCCCTTATGACGGCTCTACTCTCTTTGGTAAGACCATCAAAGAGACATTAGTCCAGAGTGAGAAGGACGGGAAGACACTGTCTGCCATTGGGATTCGCTTCTCGAACCCTCAAAAGTCTTTTTCTCAGAACCAGAGAGGGCAAAAGAAGATGTGGTTCTAGAAGTCGCAGTATTCCCGGGACACTCGGGGCTCTTCTTCCCCCAGAGGCAGAGGGGGACAGAATTTATGCCGGCCCAGAGGCAGAGGGCGTCAGAGGAATTTTGGGTCTCGAGAACCTTTCTTGGACAGACCCGGGCAGCAACCCTGAGGGGTGACCCGACTGCTCTACTCTGGAAGCAGTCGGCGGACGATTGTCCTTGCATCTAGCAGAATGGGAGTCCATAACATCAGACTGCTGGGTGCTTCAGATCATATCCAGAAGATACTCTATCCCCTTTGTGGGTCCCCCCAAATGTCCCAGACACCTCCCAGATGTACCACCCACGCAAAGGGAGGCAGCAGCACAGGAAATTTCCAAGCTGCTAGAAAAACGAGCCATCAAAATCGCCCCCCCAGATCAGTTGGGATCGGGCTTCTACTCCAGATTCTTTTTGTTGCCAAAGAAAATGAGGGACTTAAGGCCCATTCTGGACCTTTCTACCCTGAACCTGTCAGTTGCCAAAGAGAAGTTCTGGATGGTCACATTACAGTCCATCATGCCATACCTGCAAGAGAGCGACTGGATGTGCTCGTTAGACCTCCAGAATACTTACTATTACATAAAGATGCACAGAAGCTCCAGGAGGTTCCTCCGCTTCTGGCTAGGAGTCAATCATTACCAATTTCGAGCCCTACCCTTTGGTCTCACCACAGCACCCAGGGTGTTTACCAAAGTAATGGCAGTGGTAGCGGCTCACCCTGAGGATTCAGGGGATTCAGGTCTATCCGTACCTGGACGATTGGCTCCTGTCTGCTCCCACAAGGCGTCTACTCTCCCAAACCAGGGATTATTTCCTGACTCTTGCCCTGTGTTTGGGGATCACAATCAATGCATCCAAATCACTCCTAGATCCTGTACAGGTGATAAGACTACATTGGTGCCAGGATAGATACACTTTAGTGCAAAATCTTCCTGACCTCTGAGAGAGTACAAAACCTGAGGATGCATGTCTCCCTGATCCATCACTCATCTCCCAACGGTGGAATCGGTGTTGAGGGCCTTAGGCTCGATGACGGCGACCATTACCCTTCTTCCGTGTGCCTGGTTACACATGAGAATTCTACAGTGGACTCTAGCTGTACAATAGTCCCTGTTGGAACTACCATTGGCATATCCAATTCAACTCGGTCAAGTCTGTTGGTCGTCCCTCATATGGTTGATGTGTTCTCTGGACATTTTGGAGGGACGACCCTTTGTTCCAGCCTCGGCCCAAGCCATAGTGACCATGGATGCCTCCCAACTCGGGTGGGGGGGGCATTGTTCAGGCAGGACAGTCCAATGCCTGTGGTCCCTTGTAGAGACCAGCTTGCACATAATGTCCTAGAGATGAGAGCAGTCCTTCTAGCTTTGCAGGCCCTTCATGCCTTTCTTCCTCTGGGAACGATCGCAATTCAGTCAGACAACATGTCAGTGGTCTGGTATATCAACAAACAGGTAGGGACCAGATCTTACCCCCTTTGTCGCGAGGCCATGAGAGTGTGGGAATGGGCAATCTTCACCGGTTGCTTTCTCATCGCAATGCGCATTCTGGGATGGTCCAACATCCTAGCGGACAGGCTAAGTTGGATTATTCTGATGCCTTATGAGTGGTCTCTGAATCTGTCAGTAGTGGAACAGATCTTCGCCAGTGGGGTCAAATTGCTGCAATCTCTTCGCATCTCCTTCCAACACAAAGTGCAGTGAGTTTTTCACTCTGAACCCCCTGCCAGGGGAGTCCCCCTGAGATGCTCTAGTTCATGCTTGGCCTCCCGGTCTTCTGTATGCTTACCCGCCAGTACCTCTTATTCTGAGGTTTCTACAGAAAGCTTGTCGACTGGGAAACAAAGTGATCCTCATTGCCCCGTTTTGCCCTTGCCAGGTATAGTTTCCCTTCCTTTGGTCTCACCTTCTGGCTCTGCCTTGGATCCTGGATCCCATTCAGGATCTAATTGTACACCCTTCAGGGGTGCCTCATCCGAATCTGGATAGTTTGAAGCTCGCAGCTTGGCTGCTCCAGTTCCTGTGATTGTTAGGACTCCTGGACTAGCCTCCTCAGTTAGATCTATTTTGGTGGCTGCTCATAAGTCTTCGACCAGGAAGGTTTATTGCAGCAAGTGGAAACGTTTTTCCTTTTGGGCCTCTCAACGGAGTTTAGACCCCTTCACGGCTCCTATTTCCGCCATTCCTGATTTTCTAGCTGATATTTTTCAACACGGAGCTAGTTCTTTTACTGTCAAGGTTCAGTTGCCTGCCATCTCTCATTTTCATGTGGGCAAGAATTCTGCCTCTTTAGCCTCCTCCAGACTGTATAAGGCATTTATTAAAGGCACCTTTTTGTTACGCCCTCCGGTCAAGGATCCTGTTCCCCCATGGGACCTTACTATGGTCCTTCAAGCTTTGGTTGCTCCGCCTTTCAAGCCTGCTGCATCAGCAGGTCTGAAATATTTATCTTGGAAAACAGCTTTTCTGGTGGCTATTACCTCTGCCAAAAGGGTTTCAGAATTACAGGCCTTGTCCATCAAAGTTCCTTACATGATTTTTCACAAAGGTAGGGTTTCTCCTCGAACCAATCCATCATTTTTTTCCTAAGGTGGCATCACCAGTCAATATCAATCAGACCATCAATTTGCCTTTTCCTAATTTTACTAACAAGATGGAATACAAGCTTCATATGTTGAATGTTCATAGACCGTTACGATTCTATTTACACAGGACAAAAAATGTCCGTAAATCTGATTAATTGTTAGGTTCCCCCAAAAAGGGTTTATAGAAGGATACAATCTCCAAGGTCACTATCAACAGATGGATTTCATCATGCGTCCTTCAGGTATATAAGGACAGAGGCATGTCTCCTCCAGGTCAGGTGAAAGCTCATTCCACTAGGTCCATGGCTACGTCTGTGGCTGTTTGGTCTAGAGTGTCTTTGGATGATATTTGTTCTGGAGCTACTTGGTCCTCATCTCATACGTGTATTTCTCATTACAAATTGGATTTGACTTCCAGAAGGAGAGCATACTTTGGTTCCGCGGTGCTCCGGAATATCCTTCCATGAGGGCCTCCCAGGAGTTTAGTAGCTGGGGACTCTGTCCCACAGGTTGAAGACCAAATGAAGTCAAATACTTCAGATAAAGAAGTTATGTACTCACCATAACGTTCCATCTGAGTAGTTGTACTTCATTTGTCTTCAACCGTCCCTCCCTCCTTCCCACGGACCTTTGCATATGAACAGCCTATGGGCTGCAGTTATAGGTCACAAGTATTTTTTCAGGTCTGGTTATCAGTATAAGGTTCAGCAAACTCGATCTGGGGGTTGGAAGGTAGTGGAGGTGTATTATGGGTAAGGGGAGGAGCTTGGAGCTCAGACCAGATGCTAGTAAAGTTGCTGGCTCGGATCCGATACAGATCAGTATTCCACAGGTTGAAGATACATGAAGTACAACTACTCAGATGGAACGCTATGGTGAGTGCATAACTTATTTTTTTCTTGCATTAGCTAAGCAGTTGCTGCAGGCTGTTAATCATGGTACTAATACCTTACCTGTAAAAGAGGTCAACAGAAACATTCCTAGCGCAGAGATCTAAGATTCTGTTAAACAGGGACATGGCTTCTTCTTTCTCTCATTTAGATGACACTTGATCTTCACAGCCTCCTTTGGAGGAGTTTTCCTTTTCTCAGACTTTAGCTAGGAAGATTGAGGTGTTTTTATGGGAACAAATGTCTGTTCATAAATTGAAGAGAGAATATGTTATGTTACAAGCAGGTATGCCTCATTGTACTCTCATTCCTTTATTAATGCCAGCCTTTGAAGACGTATTTAATTCTGCCTGTAGCAACCCTGATTGACCACCTTTTGCTCCCCAAAAAAGTAGATAAACATTATAGTTTTTCAAATTAATAAGCATTTAATGTGAAATTGTTCATTCTCACCGTTCATTCTTCACTGATGGGTTCGGAGCCAATCCTCGGCTCCGACACAGCTGTTTAGCAAAGCTCAAAGATTACCAGTAGCTCGAGACCAAGTCCCTTATCCTATCCCATGATGCACTGCTGGAATTACCCCAGATCTAGTTTGCTACGGCACTGATCTCTTGGTTTCCAGTGTTGCTTGAGACTTTTTGAGGGATTGCTCTTCGCAGCCATGCCTGGATGCGCCTCTGTTCCTTTGCGGATCCTTTCAAGTCTTCATTTGTAAACACCCCGTTTGACGGCTCATCCCTGTTTGGGCCAAAGGTAAAGGAAAACTTGACCAGGTGTGAACAGGAGGGGAAAGACTCTGTCTGCCATCAGAGTCCGTTTTTCCACCCCTACTCAGCCTTATCCCAAAGGCCAAAGGGGAGGGAAGATGTGGTTCTGGAAAGCCCAAGGAGCCCCTCCAGGGGCAGTGGAGGGGGTAATAATGGAAGACGCCACCCTCGCGGCAGAGGGGGTCCGCAACACCAGGGTGACGGAGATCACTTATCTGGCCAACCCTACCAGCGCTCCTGAGAGGAGGCCCAACTGTCCTACTCTGGAGGCGGTCGCTTATCTTTGTACCCAGAAGCCTGACTAGACATTACAAATGACAGATGGGTACAAAGCATCATTTCCAGAGGGTATTTCATACCGTTCTCTTCTCCACCCATTCCTGTCCAGAGAATCCCGGGCGTTCCACCCAGTTACAGGGAGCAAGCAACCACAGAGGTCCGCAAGTTGCTAAAAAAAAAAAAAAAAAAAAAAAGTCATCCAGCCAGTCCCAGCAGACCAAACAGGATTTGGAACTTACTCAAGATTCTTTTTGGTTCCAAAGAAAACAGGGGACTGGAGACCCATTTTGGACCTCAGCAGACTGAACCAGTTTGTGAAAAAAGAGAAGTTTCGGATGGTCACGCTTCAGTCCATACTTCCCTTTTTAGGGAAGGACAATTGGATGTGCTCGATCGATCTCAAGGATGCGTACTACCACATAAAAATGGCCAGACCATCCAGAGATCATCTGCGTTTCTGGCTGGGACTCAGTCACTACCAGTTTTGAGCCCTGCCCTTTGGTCTCACTACAGCCCCCAGAGTGTTTACCAAATGTATGGCAGTGGTCACAGCTCACCTGAGGCGTCTAGGATTCCAGGTGTTTCCGTACCTAGACGATTGGCTCCTTACCTCCACCACCAGGCATCAACTGATTCAGGCAACAGAATCCACTCTGACACTCTGCAACCACTTATGCATTATGGTCAACTTTGGAAAGTCTGCCTTGTCGCCATCACAGCATATCGTCTTTATAGGGGCAGAGTTAGACACTTCAACCACCAGTCTACGTCTTCCAGTCAAAAGGGTATCAATTCTTCGCCAACACATCACTTCATTGGTGACAAAGAACAGAGCTCCAGCCGCAGAGGTCTTTAAAGTACTAGGTTTGATGGCGGCAGCAATTTTAGCCATTCCATCGGTGAGGATGCATATGCGGATTCTTCAATGGCTCCTGTTCACTCAGTAGTCTTACCAAGAATTACCAGTGAACCATATGATTCTGATTACAAACTCTTTCAAGAGGGATCTTCAGTGGTGGTTGACGTCTCTACATGTCACAATAGGATGCCCCTTTGTACTCCCCCCTCCAGTAGCCACTGTGACCACGGACACTTCCCTGATAGGGTGGGGCATTTTCAGGGAAAGACTGCCCAAGGCACATGGACGGATCAAGAGTCACATTTGCATATCAATGTTCTAGAGATGAGAGCAGCACTTCTGGCGTTGCAGTACTTTCAGGACTCTCTTCCTGTAGGGACAATTGCCATATAGACAGACAAAATGTCATTGGTCTGGTATTTGAACAAACAGGGTGGGACCAAGTCTTATCCCCTTTGCCGAGAAGCCCTCAGAGTTTGGCAGTGGGCTGTGTCATCCCAGTGCTTTCTGTTGGCAACGCACATCCCAGGGAGATCCAACATGATAGCGGACAAGCTGAGCAGGGCAATTTTGTTGCCACACGAGTGGTCCCTCAAACAGGAGATTGTGGACAGGATTTTCCACAAATGGGGCCAGCCTTGCTGCGATTGTTTTGCCAGCCACATCAACACCAAATGCAGAAGCTACTTTGCCCTAATACCCCCTCTGGGAGAACCCCCGAGGGATGCACTCGTACATGATTGGCCCCCGGGTCTCCAATATGCATTTCCCCCAATTCCGCTGATACCCAGATTTTTACAGAAAGCAAAGTCGCTGGGAAGAACTGTCATTCTTATAGCCCCTCATTGGCCTCGGCAGATTTGGTTTCCATTTCTTTACCATCCAGCAAGAATGAAGGCGAGATTGACAACTTAACATTAAGGAGTCTTCACTGGAGGTCTCATATAAAAGGTGCCTTTAAGGAAGGCCTTGGATAAAAAGAAGTTATGTTCCTACCATAACGTTCCATGTTAGTTGTCTTCATCTCGTCTTGTTTCTTGCTTGTTGGGATCGGAGTCGATCCTCGGCTCCGACTCGGCCATCTTCTGTAGGTCGAGAGCTGTTTACTGGCTCGAGGCTATCCCATGATGCCCAGCGGTAGCTACCCAGATCTTGTTTGCCGCTTCAGCTGCGAGGATCGTTGTTACTGGCTCAGGCTCGTATAACTTTTATTGAACTAACTTTTCTGTCAGATTAGGCCCCGTTGGCTCCACCAGTACCTTTGGAGCCATCGCGGACCCACAAGAGGCAGAGGTCCCCTTCTTTAGAGTCTATACATTCGGCTCCTCGGTCTCCCCTGTTGCAGAGTGATTGCAGTGACAGATCCTCCCATTCTTCTCGGTCCACTAGGCTCTCAGATCACGACGTGGAGAGAGTGGTCAGTAGGTTGTTGAAGTCGCAGGCACTGGCCAAAATGTTGGCCAGCCCTCCAACAGGTGTCTGCTCCATCCACTCCCATCGATGTTCCTCCTCCGACTCCATTGAGCTCGGAGCCGGAGTTTGTTGGGGTTCGAATCGTGGAACCATCGGCACCGATAACGATTTCTCCTTCGGTGCAGTCGTCGGCTCCGATCCCCTCGATGATGCCGCCCGTCGAGGAATCTGGGTGCCGGGACTCCCTCGTCAGCGCCGAGGGGGCGAGTGGCATCAGACCCTTGTCCGACCCCGTTCTCCCTCTTGGAGCATCGACGCAGGTGAGCTCGGCTCCTACATCGGCCTAGGAGCCGTCTCCCTCGGTGCAGAGGGGGATCCCGGTTTCCTTGGAACCGGAGCCCTCTCTGCATCGTGGCAGGGACGCCTTTGATGTCATGAGAAGTGTACTGGCCTCTGAGTCAGTCCCACTTTTGACCCTACTGGCTCCGTCCCCTGTAGTGCCTGCTCAACCTCTGCCCCTCCTCCAGACCCCAAGCGTGGGGAACCGGCGCTCCAGAGCACCCCATTGGGTGCTTCCTCTTCTTCTGAGGCCTCCCCTGATCATTCAGTGGAGCCCCCTCTGAAGAGGAAGTGCAAGAGGAAGCACATTGACTCCCCTGAGTCTGTCACTTTGGATACGGATTTGGATGAATCGGAAGGGTCCCCGAGATCCCCCTCTGAAGATGTTTCCTTTTTGGACATCCTTGAAATACTTAAGCAGAGGGGGAACTGGAATACCCTAGCCCCTACCGAGGACGAATCTGTATTCCTGGATGCGTTCGGTTCCCGACCTTCCACCTCCTGGGTTTCTCTGCCCTTCGATCCACTGATGTCAGTGGTGGCTCGAAGGGCTTGGTCAGCCCCGGATACAGTGGAACCAACCCCGAGGAGACCCAGCAAGTTTATCACTGCACCCCCCTGATAAACAGTTCCTTACTAAAGAGGTTCCCGTAGATGCCATGGTGGTAGCAGCAGCCACTAAAAAGGAGTTAGCGGAGACTTCTTCCTCTGTCCATCCTCCTAACAAGGATTCTAGGACCATGGATAGATACGGGAAGTGAATGTTTGCCTCAGTGACCTTTTCCATGAGGTCACTGAATTACTTATGCCATTTTACTAGGCTTCAGAGGGATCTCCTGAAAGAGCTCGGAGATACCCTCCAGGATCCATTAGCTGAAGGTGCTCAAGCTAAAGTGGCTTCTCAGCTGGCGACCCTTAACTCTGTAGTCAACTCCTCCATGAGGCTCATTTCATATGCAGCCGATGGTGTGAGTAGAGCCGCAGGTACAGGTGTGGCCCTCAGGAGACACAGATGGATGCGGCTGTGTAATTTCGCGGAACCCTTTAGAGCGTCGTTCACCAACACTCCCTTTGATGGTTCCTTTCTTTTTGGACCACAGGTGAAAGACACTCTGACTAGGTGTGAACAAGAAGGCAAGACTGTCTCTGCCGTGGGAGTCTTGTTTTTCCACTCCTTCCAGACCATATCCCAAGGGGCAGAAGAGAGGTAAAATGTGGTTTCGGAAATCCCAGGGAGCCTCGCTTGACACACGTAGTGATTTTTCCTCCAGGGGCAGAGGAGGAAACAACAATAACAGACGCTGCCCTCTGGGCAGAGGGGATCTGCAGAATCAGGGCAGCAGAGAATCCTTCTCTGACAAGCCCTTCCAGCATCCCTGAAGGGTTGCCCGGCTGCCTGCCTCTGGAGGCAGTCGGGGGAAGACTTTCTCTGTACCCAAAAGCCTGGCAAAACCTAACGCGAGACAAATGGGTACACTCAGTCATATCCGGAGGCTATATAATTCCCTTCTTTCAACCCCCTTTACCGTCAAGCAAATCCCCTCCAGATGTTCCACCCAATCTGAGGGCCCAAGCAGTCATAAAAGTTTCAAGACTGCTGGAAAAAAAGAGTCATCCAGGAAGTCCCGGCAGACCAACACGGATCCGGAACTTACTCAAGGTTCTTTTTGGTACCAAAAAAGACAGGAGCCTGGAGACCAATATTGGATCTCAGCAGACTAAACAAGTCTGTTCAAAGAACAAGGTTTCGGATGGTCACGCTACAGTCCATTCTACCCTTTTTGGGTCAGGACAATTGGATATGCTCAATAAATCTTCAGGATGTGTACTACCACATCAAAATGGACAGGCGCTCCAGGAGGTTCCTTCGCTTCTGGCTGGGAGCCAGTCATTTCCAGTTCAGAGCTCTGCCTTTTGGTCTCACCATAGCCCTCAGGGTGTTCACCAAATGCATGGCAGTAGTCACGGCTCACCTGAGGCGTCAGGGATTCCAGGTGTTTCCATATCTAGACGACTGGCTCCTTACTGCTACTACCAGGCATCAACTACTTCAAGCCAGGGACTATACAATTACAACCTGTGCCCAGCTAGGCATTACTATAAAGTTACAAAAATCTACCTTGTTGCCCTCTCAATCTATTACCTATATAGGAGCAGATTTAGATACAAGAAGTATGTCCGCAAGGCTACCGCCAGATAGGGTGGCCACAATTCGGCAGCAAGTTCATATCCTCATGCAGTGCAAAAGGGTACAGGTCAGGTTGGTCCTTCAAACTCTGGGCTCTATGGCAGTGGCAATTCTTCTGATACTTCTGGCCTGTTTTCACATGAGAATTCTTCAGTGGCTTCTTTTCACACAGTGGTCCTTTCAACAGCTCCCCATGTCTCACATGATCATGATTACAGAAACATGCAAAAGGCACCTTTCCTGGTGGATGGTCTCCCCACTAGTGTCTCAGGGCAGACCTTTCATCCAGCCCCCTCTGGTTGCCACAGTGACCACGGATGCCTCTCTGATAGGGTGGGGGAAACATTATCAGAGCAGGACAGTCTAAGGCACTTGGCAGCCTCACGAGTACCATCTGTACATAAATGTTTTGGAGATGAGAGCCGTGCTCCTAGCGTTGCAAGCCCTTCAGGACTCTCTCCCTTCCGGGACCATTGCAATTCAAACGGACAGTATGTCAGTGGTGTGGTACATCAGCAAGCAGGGCAGAACCAGGTCCTACCCCCTATGTCGAGAAGCACTCAGACTCTGGCAGTGGGCGATTTCCTCCCAACGGTTTCTGATTGTGACGCACATCCCTGGGAAGTCCAACGTCATAGCGGACAGGCTCAGCAGAGCTATCCTCATGCCTCATGAGTGATCTCTGAATCAGGAAGTTGCAGATCTGATCTTCCGCAAATGGGGTCAGCCTTGCTGCGATCTGTTTGCCACCCCCTTCAACAGCAAATGCAACAACTACTTCTCCCTTTTACCGCTTCCCAGTCACCCTCCCAGAGACGCTGTAGTCCGCTTCCCAGTCACCCTCCCAGAGACGCTGTAGTCCACGATTGGCCTCAGGGACTTCTTTATGCCTTCCTGCCATTCCCTCTTATACCCAAACTCATACAGAAAGCTATTCCGTTGGGTTGCAAAATGATCCTCATTGCCCCTTACTGGCCTCGACAGATATGGTTTCCGTTCTTGCACCGTTACCTCCTCGAGCAGCCATGGACTCTGGATCCTATTCCAGACCTGCTGATTCATCAGTCAGGAGAACTGCATCGATTCCTCCAAACACTTCAGCTCACAGCTTGGTTGATCCAATTCCAACCCTAGCCAGGCTTCCCAGCATTTCCCTGGCCGTGCGTGAGATTGTCTCCTCTCACAAATCTGCTACTAGGAAGACGTATGCTAGCAAATGGAAACGTTTCTCTTGTTGGGCAGAGGCTAGAAACATAGATCCCTTTTCAGCCCCAGTTCACGAAATCTTGGAGTTCCTAACAGAGCTTTTTCATTCTAGGTCTGCTTCTGCCACAATCAGGGTTCAACTAGTGGCTATCTCTAACTTTCATGTTGGGTTTTCTAATCTAAACATTATGTCTCATAAGCTGTGTAAAGCCTTTCTCAGAGGGACTACTCTGCTTAGGCCCCCAGTGAGAGACCCCCCTCCTCATTGGGACCTTAATTTGGTACTAACATCCTTGATTATGCCCCCTTTTGAGCCAGCAGCATCCTGCACCATTAAGTTTCTATCTTGGAAAACTCTCTTTCTGGTAGCTATTACCTCAGCCAGATGTGTCTCGGAACTTCAGGCACTAAGTGTTCATCCTCCGTACTTAGTTTTTCATAAGGACAGGGTTGCTCTGAGGACTAATCACTCCTTCCTTCTGAAAGTCTGCTCAGAAAATTGGTATCTATAGACCTCCCTGTCTTTTTCCCTAACTACACCAACGAGGCAAAATACAAATTACACCTTTTGGATGTTCATAGACAATTGCGTTTTTACTTGCATAGAACAAAGGATATAAGAAAGTCTGACCAACTTTTCCTTTCCTATGCCAGGGGCAAACAGGGTCTTCCAGTTTCCAAAGTGACCCTGTCCAGGTGGTTGTCTCACATTATTACCTTCATCTATCAACTAAGAAACAAAAAGTTGTCTATCATACCGAAAGCTCATTCTACTAGAGCTTTGGCCAGCTCTGTAGCCTTCCAGTCTAGGTTGCCCATGGACTCTATCTGTGCCGCTGCCACGTGGGCAAATCCTCATACCTTTGTTTCTCATTACAAGTTAGACATGGTCTCCAGGAATAGAGCTAACTTTGGTTCCACTGTTCTGAAGAGTCTGTTCCAATGAGCCGCCCAGGATCATAGGTGCTAGGGAACCTGTCCCAACAAGCAAGAAACGAAAGCGAGATAGACAACTTAACATAAAGAAGTTATGTACCTACCATAATGTTCCATGATAGTTGTCTTCAACTTGCCTTCTTTCTTCCGTCCCTCCCTCCATCCCCCTGTCCTATTGGACTGAGATGAGTTCAGGTTTCACTGTCCGAGTGTTCTCTGGTTTGTTCCTCTACTGACTTAGAGATTATCATAGATAGTTTTAACCTCCTGCTTGCAAGGGTTTTAGTTTACAGCTATGGCTGGGGTTAGCTATTTCAAATGAGATCTGGGTAGCTAGCGCTGGGCATCATGAAATATGGGGTAGCCTCGAGCCAGTAAACAGCTCTTGAGCTATAGAAGATGGCCGAGTCAACAAGCAAGAAACAAGGCGAGATGAAGACAAACATGGAACGTTATGGTAGGTACATAACTTCTTTTTATCCAAGGCCTTCCTTAAAGGCACCTTTCATATGAGACCTCCAGTGAAGGCTCCTTAATGTTAAGTTGTCAATCTCGCCTTCATTCTTGCTGGATGGGTTCGGAGCCGAACCTCGGCTCCGACTTGGCCTATTACTAAAGCTCAAGAGCTATTTTCACCGGCTCGAGGCTATACTATGTCCCATAATGCTAGGAGTCATATACCCAGATCTCGTTTGCCGCTTCAGCTACGAGGTTGCGTTTTCTCTTGCTCCAGGTCGTATTTAAAAATTTTGTATCTACAGTTAGTTTTTCATAGATATTTTTCTCTTTAGTTTATTTAATTACTGTTTAGAGAGTAGCGACTAGTTTCCCTACCCTTTTTCTGTAGTTTTCCCTACCCTTTTTCCACCCTTAAGGTGGATGGGCCTAACCATCCCTTCAGTAGTTAGTACAGTTTTCCCCTTAGTGTGTGTGTGTGGAATTTCTGTCTTCTTTTTACTAGTTAGCTTAACTTAAATTTTTTTGTTGAGTGTGTCAGTGTTCTTGTGTAGATTCTTTGTTTCGACCCTGTGGTATCATGTCCAAAGATACCAAGGTATCTGGATTCAAGAAGTGTGACTTGTGCTGTCAGGAAAATGTCTCTGACAGACGGTCACACTTCTTGTGTGTACTGTTCGGGCCCTCTGCACCTCCAAGACTCTTGTTCCATCTGTCACGCTTTTAGCCCCAGAGTCCTGCAGGAACGCAGAAATAAGCTCATTCTCAGAGGCTTATTAAAGCATGAAGGTTCTCCGCCCAAGCCTATCTCCGGAAAACCTTCAAAGCCCACCAAATCGTCGGCTCCATGTTCGGAGCCGGCGCCGAGCGGTCCTCTTTTTGCCTCATCAGTTCCAGCTGGAACCGATTTCATCGAGGCTTCAGTCGGCTCCGGCTTTGGTGTTGGAGCCGTCCCCAAGCCGAAAACGCTCCAGGTCTCCTTCACTGGAGTCGGTTAGATCGGCTCCAAAGTCTCCCTTGCTGTCAGAGCGGAGCCATAGGTCTCACTCCTCCATATATTCCAGGCTCTCGGACCATGACCTCGACAGGGTAGTCAGCAGGCTTTTAAAGTCGCAGGCGCTGGCCCAATTATTGCATAGCCCGTCTCAGCGGACAGGGGCTACCCCAACGCCTGCTCAAGTTCCTCCTCCAACTACCTTGCTGAGTTTGGAGCCGGAGGTCGTCAAGGTTAGTACTGTTGGGGCGTCGGAACCGATCCCTCCGTAATCGGTTCCTTTGTCAGCTCCGATCCCTTCATTGGCTCCGTCCTTGGAGGGATCCGGGCGTTGAGACTCCCTCATCGGCTCCGAGGGGGCGAGTGGCATTGGACCCTTGTCCGACCCCGTTCTCCCTCTCAGAGCCTCGGCGCAGGTGAGTTCGGCCCCGACATCAGCCTCGGAGCCGTCCCTCTCGGTGCTGGGAAGAGCTCTCATCTCCTCGGAGCTGGGTCCCTCTTCCGTGCCTGACAGGGGACACCTTTGAGGTCATGAGGAGCGTGCTGGCTCCCATACCAGCTCCACGGTCAGCCTCGTCGGCCCCTCCCTCCACGGTGCCTGCTTTGGCCCCTGCCTACCCTCCCGAACCCAAGCGCGGAGAACCGCCACTCCAGGCCGCTCCATTGGGCGTTTCCTCCTCTTCCGAGGCCTCCCCTGATCCTGCAGAGGAGCCCCCTTGGAAGAGGAAATGCAAGAGGAAGCATGTCCACTCCCCTGAGTCAGTGACACCTGACACCGACCTGGATGATTCGGAAGGGTCCCCAAGGTCCCCCTCTGAGGATGTCTCCTTTTCTGACATCCTAGAGATCCTTAAACAGAGGGGGAACTGGTCCGCCCTCAACCCTTCCGAGGACGAGTCGGTGTACCTGGATGCGTTCTGTTCTCGCCCTTCCACCTCCTGGGTGTCCCCGCCTTTCGACCCACTCATGGAGGTGGTGGCTAGGAAGGCATGGACGGCTCCGGATACTATGGAACCAACTCCCCGGAGGCCTACAAAATTTATTACAGCCCCGGCAGACAAGCAGTTTCTCTCTAAGGGCGTCTCCGTTGATGCCATGGTGGTGGCGCCAGCCACTAAGAAGGAGTTGGCTGACCCTTCAGTACCTGTCCATCCTCCTAATAAGGAATCTGGGACTATGGATAGGTATGGCAAGCGGATGTTTTCTTCAGCGACCTTTGCCATGTGGTCGCTGAATTACTTGTGCCATTTCACCCGTCTTCAGAGAGACCTCCTTAAAGAACTGGGTGATACTTTACAGGACCCAACAGCTGTGGGGTCTCAGGAAAAGATCAACTCCCAGCTGGGGAAGCTAAACTCTATTGTCAACTCCTTATGCAGCCGATGGAGCGAGTAGGGCCGCAGGCACGGGCGTTGCTCTAAGGAGACATGCCTGGATGCAGCTTTGCAACTTTGCTGACCCCTTCAAGGCGTCCTTCACTAACACCCCCTTTGACGGTTCTGCCCTGTTTGGACCTCAAGTGAAGGATACATTGACCAGGTGTGAGCAGGAAGGCAAGACTCTCTCTGCCGTGGGAGTCCGTTTTTCCGCCCCTTCTAGACCATACCCTAAGGGTCAAAAGGGCGGAAAGATGTGGTTCCGTAAACCCCAGGGAGTACTGCCTGATGTACGTGGTGAGCTCCCCTCCAGAGGCAGAGGAGGGAACAATAGCAGACGCCGCCCTAGGGGCAGGGGGGGGTCCGCAAAATCAGGGTAGCAGAGAATCTTTCTCTGACAAACCATTCCAGCACCCCTGAGGAGCTGCCCGACTGTCCACCTTTGGAGGCAGTCGGGGGAAGACTTTCACTGTACCCAGAAGCCTGGCATTCCCTTATACAAGACAGATGGGTACGGTCGATCATATCCGAGGGTTACAGAATCCCCTTTATCCACACCCTGCAACAACCAAACGGGCCTCTTCCAGACGTTCCACCCGGTCTGAGAGATCAAGCAGCATCAGAAATTTCAAAGCTGCTGTCAAAAAGGGCCATCCAGCCAGTCCCAGCAGACCAACAAGGATCTGGAATCTACTCCAAATTCTTTTTGGTACCAAAAAAGACGGGGGACTGGAGACCTATTTTGGATCTCAGCAGGCTGAACAAGTCTGTTTAAAGAATGAAGTTCCGGATGGTCACGCTACAGTCCATTCTACCCTTTCTGGGTCAGGACAATTGGGTGTGCTCTATAGATCTTCAGGATGCGTACTACCATATCAAAATGAACAGGCGCTCCAGAAGGTTTCTCCGCTTCCGGCTGGGAGCCAGTCACTACCAATTCAGAGCCCTGCCCTTTGGCCTCACCACAGCCCCCAGGGTGTTTACCAAATGCATGGCAGTGGTTGCGGCTCACCTGAGACGACGAGGATTCCAGGTGTTTCCATATTTAGACGACTGGCTCCTTACTGCCACCACCAGGCACCAGCTACTTCAAGCCAGGGATTACGCTGTGCAAACGTGCAAAGCGCTAGGCATCTCTATAAACTTCGAAAAGTCTGCCTTGTCGCCCTGTCAGCATATTACCTTCATAAGCGCCGTGTTAAACACGGTGGAGTTGTCAGCAAGACTACCTACACAAAGAGTTTCAGACATTCGCAGTCATGTTCAAATCCTTCTACAGGAGGACAGGGTCCAAGCCCGATTTGTACTGAAAACACTTTGGTCTAATGGCAGCAACAATCACCTTGCTCCCCTTAGCTCGTTTTCATATGCGGCTACTGCAGTGGATGCTTTTTTCCCAATGGTCCTTTCAGCAGCTTCCCATGTCTCACAACATTCTCATCACTCAGTCATGCAAGAGACACCTCTCGTGGTGGATGGTCTCGGCCCAGGTGCTCCTGGGCAGTCCTGTTATTCTCCCCCCTCCGGTTGCCACCGTGACAATGGATGCCTCCCTGATCGGGGGGGGGGGGCATTTTCAGGGCAGGACAGTCCAGGGCACATGGCAACCCTTCGAGTGCCACCTGCACATAAATGTCTTGGAGATGAGAGCAGTACTTTTGGCGTTGCAGGCCCTTCAGAACTCTCTACCCACCGGGACGATTGCAATTCAGACAGACAATATGTCTGTAGTGTGGTACATCAACAAGCAGGGCGGAACCAGGTCCTACCCCCTATGTCGGGAAGCGCTCAGACTTTGGCAGTGGGCGATCTCTTCTCAACGGTTTCTGGTAGCAACGCATATTCCAGGGAAGTCCAACGTCATAGCGGACAGATTGAGCAGGGCCATTCTCATGCCCTACGAGTGGTCTCTCAACCAGCTAGTAGCGGAACAAATATTCAGAAGGTGGGGTCATCCTTGCTGCGACCTTTTCGCAACCCCTCAAAACAGTAAGTGTCCGGATTTCTTCACCATCTTTCCTCTTCCGGGTCTCCCTCCCAGAGACGCTTTAGTCCACGATTGGCCCCGGGGTCTTCTATATGCTTTCCCCCCTTTTCCCTTAATTACTCAGTTAGTCCAGAAAGCAACTGCCTTGAGATCCAGGATGATCCTCATTGCCCCTTACTGGCCCCGACAAGTTTGGTTTCCGTTCCTGCAACGTCATCTACTAGAGCAGCCCTGGCATCTGGACCCAGTGCCAGACCTTCTGACCCATCAACCGGGCGGGCTGCACCAATCCCTTCCATCTCTCAACCTCACAGCTTGGTTGCTCCACTTCCAACTTTAGCCAGGCTTCCCTTAATTTCTCAGTCAGTACGTGATATCATCCTTGCCTCTCACAAGTCTAACACCAGAAGGACGTATGCTAGTAAATGGAAGCGTTTCTCTGTTTGGGCAAGGAAAAATCAAGTGGACCCTTTCACAGCTCCTGTCCAAACAGTTCTAGAGTTTTTGGCGGAACTTTTCCAAACGGGCTCTTCCTCAGCCACTATCAGGGTCCAGTTGGCAGCTATTGCAAATTTCCACGTTGGCTTGTCAGTGACCAGTATCATGTCCCACAAGCTTTGCAAAGCCTTTCTAAAAGGAACCCTATTACTTAGGCCCCCAGTTAAAGACCCTCCTCCACCGTGGGATCTAAATTTGGTACTGTCTTCTTTAATTCTGCCTCCCTTTGAGCCAGCTGCTTCCTGCTCGTTAAAACTGCTCTCATGGAAAACACTTTTCTTGGTAGCTATTACCTCAGCGAGAAGGGTTTCGGAACTACAAGCTCTCTCTGTGCGTCCCCCTTATCCTGTTTTTCACAAAGATAGAGTGTCTCTTGGGACTAATCCTTCCTTTTTACGTAAGGTACTCTCTGAAAAAAATCTCAATCAGACTACTGATCTCCCAGTCTTCTTCCCAAATTATACTGATAGAGCTGAGAGAAGACTACATTGTTTAGACGTCCACCGTCAACTATGCTTCTATCTTGATAGAACAAAACAGTCGAGAAAATCAGAACAGCTCTTCCTGTCTTACGCGGAAGGGAAAGCAAGGCCTTCCAATTTCTAAAGTAACAAACTTGTCCAGATGGTTGACCTCTCTTATCACGTTAATCTATCAATTGAGGCATAAGGAGCACCGTACCAAGCCTAGAGCTCATTCAACTAGATCATTAGCTTCCTCAGTAGCTTTTCAAGCAAGGTTACCCATGGATTCTATTTGTGCATTGGCCACATGGGCCTCCCCTCATACCTTCATTTCTCATTACAAACTGGACATCGCCACCAGAAGCTGGGCTGATTTTGGTTCCACTGTACTCAAGAGTCTGTTCCATTGAGCCACCCAGGACTAAGGTGCTAGGGACGCTGTCCCATCCAGCAAGAATAAAGGCGAGATTGACAACTTAACATTGAGAAGTTATGTACTTAACATAACGTTCCATGTTAGTTGTCTTCTTCTTGCCTTCTTTCTTGTGTCCCACCCTCCATCCCCCTTGCCTGGAAAGACCTAGAGTATCTTGTGAGATATCTTTTGTCACCAGAGTTATCTTCTCAGCTAGCTCTCTTGCTCCCCTTTTGGTAGCCCTTGTAAGAGATATATGTAGAAGAGCTTATTTTTACATATATTAGATAGATTTACTCTTTTCTTGTGGTAGGACATGTATGTCCATAGTGTTAGCTATCAAACGAGATCTGGGTATATGACGCCTAGCATTATGGGACATAGTATAGCCTCAAGCCGGTGAAAATAGCTCTCGAGCTTTAGTAATAGGCCGAGTCGGAGCCGAGGTTCGGCTCCGAACCCATCCAGCAAGAAAGAAGGCGAGAAGAAGACAACTAACATGGAACGTTATGGTAAGTACATAACTTCTCATTCTCCCCTGAGCTTGAATTTCATGCTATTCTGTATTATTCTTCTTCCCTTTGAACCAGCATCATCTAGTGAGCTCAAGTTTCTGTCAAGGAAAACTATTTTTCTAGTGGCCATTACTTCTGCCCGCAGAGTGTCAGAGCTTCAGGCATTATCTATCAAGCCCCCCTATATGATTTTTCATCCAGAGTATCTCCTAGGACTAGCCCTTCCTTTTTGCCTAAAGTATGTTCTGAGACAAACCTCAATCAAGTTATTGAGTTGCCCGTTTTTTTCCCCAATCATAACAACAAATTAGTATACATGCTGCACAAACTTGATGTTCACAGACAGCTTAGATATTATCTGGACAGAACAAAAGACTTCAGAAAGTCAGACCAGCTTTTTGTTTCATTCTCTGAAGCCAGAAAAGGTAGACCAATGGCTAAAACAACCCTTTCTAAGTGGCTTTTAGATTGTATCATCTAGACTTATGCAACAAAGACCTATTAGCAGATGAGTAAAGTGAAGACGCATTCAACCAGAGCAGTCTCTACTTCGGCTTTTCAAGCCAAGTTACCCCTTGATAATATCTGTGCTGCAGCCACTTGGTCTAAGCCTCACACTTTTATCACTCATTAAAAGTGGATAAGGCCTCCAGGGACAGGGCTTCCTTTGGTTCTACGGTCCTGAAAAATGTATTCCCGTGAGCTACTCTGGATTTAGGGTGCTAGGGACGCTACCCATCAGTGAAGAATGAACAGCGAGATTGAACAACTTCACATAAAGAAGTTATGTACTCACCATAATGTTCCATGTGAGTTGTTCTATCTCACCTTCATTCTCACGTCCCTCCCTCCTTCCCCCACCTGGCTGACGGTTGACCTGGAGACTGACTTCATCCTGGTTATTCAATGTTTCTTCCTGTCTGGGGAGATTAGTCCTATTACTAGGATATGGTACACGCAGCAAACAAGATCTGAGGTAATTCTAGCAGTGCATCATGGGATAAGGGGCTTGGTCTTGAGCTACTGGTAATCTTTGAGCTTTGCTAAACGGCCGTGTCAGAGCTGAGGATAAGCTGCGAACCCATCAGTGAAGAATGAAGGCGAGATAGAACAACTCACATGGAACGTTATGGTGAGTACATAACTTCTTTTTTTCCCACTTAGGTCTGATGCTGCTGCTTATAGCCACAATTTCACCAGCTGGAAACAGGCTCTGGGGTCCTCCAATCCTTCTCCTGTGGAAAACGGAAGATACTGGACACATTTTGATAAAAGAATATTTTTTTCCACTGTGGCATGTAGAATTCTTAACTTTCAGACCCATATGTGAAAGTTTGTGCTTTTTTTGTACAGGCAGTTTTTGAGAATTGGCTACCACACTTCCCCTTGAAGGTATTCCCTGTCTGAAATCTATTGTTACTAACATTTCTTTAGTATTTACACATGTCTTGGAGTGTATATGATTGTGCAAGTACTTTGTCTAGGTCTACTAGTACTATATAATCAAAAGTTTTCTGAGGTAAAGTCTGAAAGTTTAATTTCATGTTCAGATAAGGGGGGGTTTATTAACCCCATCTGCTACTCAGGTCCTCAAACAATTTGATGAGAGGTTCCTCACTAAAAGAATATAGGACATAAGTAACTTGTCCTATGCAGGTCATGTCATGGTCTGTCCCTGTATTCTGTCTCCTACAGGCTGTTGAGGGGAGATTTATGCCTGGCATACAAGGCATTGTCAGACCCCACGTCGCAAAATAAACACCACCAGAGTTACCCATTCTAAAGACTTGAACCTTGCCTGTGATATAAATAGGAACTGTTTGGAGAGATAGGTATGTATCTCAAAGACTACCCTTTCTCTGGAACAGGTTCCCATCTATGTGAAGCAGAGTTCCTCCCTAACTCAAGTCAAGTACAAGTTGGACAATTGGATGGGGAACAAGAAATTCATCCCTGGTTTGGCACCTATATCTCTAATGGACACGGGCAGCCTGTAAATGATTCCTCTCCCAGGCCCCTTCTTGCAAATGTTTCACCTTCCAAGCCCCTGCTTACACTTATCAAGGGTACTAAAACTTGACAAAGAGTTAGGATGTGTGGCTAGGCTTAAAAAGGCCCTTATGGTCATTAGCGTAGTAAACACCTATGAACCTATGAGAAAGGTCAGTTAATTAAGGGAGTTTCCAAGATTTTTCAGGTCCCGCCTTACAGACCATGTAGATCCTCTTTCACGTCTAAGGAACAAAACAAACAGTGTCTGCCTTCTTAAGCCTAACAGTGAAACTGAAGGATATGACAGGAGGGGAAAACAAGAAAAAACTTTTTATTTATTATTTTATTTTATTTATTTATTTCCAGTTTGATGACAGGAGAAGTCCACTGGGCCAAGCAGAGCCCATTTTCAGTGGAGGCCCGGGGAGAAAAGCTCCAAAAGCAATTAACAAAATATAACAAGTACAGTATGGAATATATACAGTATACAAAAGCATAAATATATGATTTAAAATACAAATACATAATCAGGGAGTATATGTTTAAAAAACAAAAAATATATAGATACATTCAAAAATAATACAGAGAATATAATTAAAAGCACAAGTCATAAAGTGTTTATATAAGTTTAGTGTTTGTTCTAACAATAATGTTAGTGATCAGAGTGGTCTATATTAGAACATCGAAGTTTCAAAACTTCGAATGTTCTCATATCGAACCCTATTCAGCGATAGCTGAAAACATCGAACATACAGAACAGCGAATTTTTTCCTAGGGAAAAAAATTTGCTGTTCCAAAACACATACACACAACACAAGCACACCAAACAAACAGCATTCCACACACATACACCTAAAATCTTACGCCTAACCCTACACTAAACTATACACACACCACTAACTATCCACTTATCTTAACCCTAACCCTAAGGTCCATCACTATCGCACACTCACCTCACCCGCTTCCTAACCCTAACTCACCTAACCCTCACGTCCACACAATCACACACTTACCTGAACCCGACCTGTAACTTTCCACCACAGCTCTGAAAATACCGAAGCAACAGAAACGGACAACTGAATTCTTTCCCTAGGAAAAAATTTGGTTTTCTATTGCTTCTATATTTTCAGCTTTCACTGAATAGGGTTCAATATTAGAACATTCAAAGTTTTGAAAGTTCGATGTTTCTAATATAGACCCGATCAGAGATGATAGTAGATAAGATTGAAGGGAGGTTTGAAAGAGATGACTGTGTAATTTAGGTGGGAAGGGAGCAGAAACCGTCCCAGTTTGAGATAAGGTAAGAATGGAGGAGAGATTTGAAATTCAAGTGGTGGAGTACAGCGGGGCGGGGGGGGATTCCATAGTTTAGCTAGGGAGTGTGATAGAACTAATTGGCCAGGAGGGTGTAGGGGTTTATAGATTTTAAGAAGGTTTTGGTTTTCAGATCTAAGAGTACGACTGGGGAGGTAATGAAAGAGGGGGCAAATGGAGGGTTGGAATACGAGTTTGTAAGCAGTGGTGAGTTGTATGAATTTCAGGTAATTAGGAAGCTCAAGCCAGTTTAGAGAGTGGAGGGAATGGCAGTGATGAGTGGAGTATTTCGACCCTTTAGCAAATTTACAGACTTTGTTATAGCAGCCTTCCAGTTTGTTTTTATGCTAAGCTGGAGATGAGTAAGTAGAGGGGCACCATACATAAGAGAGGGGAGCAGGTAGGAGGAGGCTAGAGTACGTCTAGTAGAAGCAGTTGGGTAATGATTTTGTCTATACAGCAGACCTAGTTTTTGGTGGGTTTTTTTTAAATATTATTTTAGATGTGGATATTGAATTTTAAATGTTCATCAATGGTGACTCCAAATAGTTTGGTGTGAGGTACAATTTCGATTAGAGTGTTGTTGTGGCTTTTTATTTTAAAGGAGCTTTTGTCTATGGTGAAATTTCTCAATGGAGAAAATATCATGATTTGTGTTTTGTTAGCATTGAGAGTGAGATGGTTGTTTAGCATCCAAGTTTCGGTATTGAGGAAGGCTGTTTGGGTATTTTGAAGGAGTTCAGAGCGAGAGTTTGCTGTATAGATGATTGTGGAATCATCAGCATACTGGATCAGTGTAGCATTATCTATGTATTTGTGAAAGTTATTAATGAAAATAATGAATAGTACGGGGCCGAGAATAGAGCCTTGGGGGATGACAGAGGGATTGTTGAGAAAGGATGAACTGGAATTTTTCCACTTATCAGCTTGTTGTCTATTATAGAGAGAGCTTGTAAACCAGGCTGTGGAGGAAGGAGAGAAACTCCGGGAGGAAAGTTGAGATAAGAGTAGAGGATGTGAGACAGTGGAAACGAGGATCATTTCCTAAAAAGGGACAGTCTACAACTTCAGAATGAGTATACCAACATTCTTTCCTCCTGTTTCATAAAATTTGTCCCAGCACCAGGCTTTCTACATTCCCTTGTCAGTATATTTTTTGTAGACTCTGGTTTTAATGGTAGCTCAGGAGGCATATAGTTGTCAATAAATACAAATCCCTCCCTTTCAGGGGAGTTCCACCCCATCCTCTGAATCAGAGGTTTTTCCACAGGTTCTTCAGCACTTACTCACACTAGGAGTCATGGGTGCCAATAAATCAAAGTGGCAAAGTCGTCTATTCAGGAATGGTTCTGGAACCAAATAGAGATTTTTATTGCAGACCAATTTTAGATCTCTTCTTTTTAAATCTGCACATGAAATTTCCAAAATTCAAGACTCTGACCGTTCAGAATCTGTTACCTCTCGTTCCTCAGGGAAGCTTTATGGTGGTATTTGATCTAAAAGATGTAAACCATCACATTGCAATAGCCAAAGGCTTCAGGAAATATCTCATGTTTTCTGTGTCTGAGTTTCATTATCAGTTCTGTGCATTACTCTGTGGGTTATCTACAGCTGCAAGGGTATTTCAGCCCTGACACGACATAGCTATGATGCAGACAGCAGCACTGAGCTATCAAGCACCTAGGGGAAAGGATGACTGAAAAACTTCGAGTTGATCCCGACTTGCAGCCTCATCTAAGACAAACCAGCTATGTGACTCACCTCAATCTGACAAGGCTCGAGTCCCAAGGGTGAGGGAAATCACCCAGGTCAAAGAACTGTCAGCTCCAATGTGGGTGCTCTATGGGACAGATTTGGGTCCTTGAGTTTCAGATCTGACAGTCGGACTGGAACAGGAAAAAACAATGGAGGAGTTATATGGGCCGTACCCACAGCCACTGATGGGTTCAGTGCTGGGATGACCCCAACTGAATCTGCGTCCAAAAGGACTTCCACATCATCTTGTCAACGTTAGCTTCCAAAGGACTTTTCGAAGAACAGAAGGACCTGAAGAATGAAACCACTGACTGTGTCAGAGAAGAGGGTATCTCTTGTAGGGATGGGGAATGAAGCCTTAGACTCACCGGCTCTGGCAAAAAATGTAAGGTGGGAGATGATGACAGGATCGAATGAAGTTCTGGATCTGAGCCCCTCAAAGTATTTGGTACCAGGCCAGAAGGTTCTAACAGTTCCCGCAACCTTTTCCTGATCTTTTCTGATTTTTTTTCTTGTTCTTTTTCCTTTTCTCTGCCTGATCCATTGGGCTTCTCTCTCTCTCTCTCCTTCTGAAATTTGGATTTCTGTCTTCTTAACTGAAGGGGAAGACATCTCTGGGGCAGGAGTAACTATTGCTAGCTTGGGTGAGAATAAGGCTCTCAAGCACTAGCTTATCTCCGTGTTCTTGCAGTGGCCTAGCTGCAAAAGAAGCACATGCTTCACAGCTCATCTGTAGGATTCAATATACTCCATGTAGGTTCTGCCCAGAGCCTACACGGAGTGTATTTGCATATGCTATACTGCTCACCTTGTGGAATCACGCAATCTCACGCCATGAATATTAATAATGCACAGCACACATAAGGAAGGTTTCGCAGCTCGCCCCAGTGCAACTGGCTGCAAAACCTGTATAAGGAATGTGGATCATTCCAGGGCAAAAGGGCAAGCAGGCTTTTTCTGAAAGATATGAAGTATGGAACAGAAATGTATATGTCATGATATATTGACTGCAATTTTCAGTGATTTCACAGTAAACCACCCATTTTGCAAGGAACAGCTCAAATATATGATGCAAATATCTGGATATTCTGCAAAACTGTGGACAGCCTGCATTTTGTGTATTAGTTTTTGCCAGTGTTTGAGTGATGAGCCGCTTAGCATAAACATGTTCAGCTATGCTCAGCTGGTTTGCGCAAAGCACACCAGCACACAAACTGGAGGAGTGGACCACCCAGGTTGTAGACAGGACCCAGAATGCTACACACATGAACTGGATGCTTTCAGTTAATAATATTGTGCATCGCGCAACCACTGTAAACGGCATTGCTCTGTGGTTAGCAATGAGACCTTTACAATAACTAAGATAGCAGATATCCACCTCACTAATCCTGTGGCAGCGGGTGTTAAGTGTAGGAGTGGAGTGCAGATGGTATAGGGTTCTACTACAGGGTATGCAAGTTTGTTTTGTGACATTGCAGATTATAGCGATAAAGTGAGTATGATGGCTTAATTCAAAGTTAACTCTGAAACCACTTTGGGCATGAATGATGGATTTGTTATTACTGAGGCCCCATCTTTATGGAAGAAAAGACAAGGTTTGCCTGCCATGAGGGCTTGCAACTCAAATACTTTTCTTCCAGATATCAGAGCAATGAGAAAAATGATTTTTTCCATGGAATGAATTTTACATCTGATTGATGTGCACATTCAGATGGAGACATGGTTTATTTATTTAACATTTGTTGACCGGGAAAGTCCGACTAGGTTCCACAGAACCTGTTTTCAGCGGAGGCCCGGGGAGAAATGCTCCAGATGCATGTCTTTAGAATGTGGGAGGAAACCGGAGTACCCGGAGGAAACCCACACGAACGCAGGAAGAACATGCAAACTCCGCACAGAAGGCACCCCGGCCGAGAATCGAACCAGAGAACCTCTTGCTGTGAGGCGACAGCATTAACCGCTGCACCACTGCGCCGCCTGGTTAAACTTTTCCAGCAAAAAGTTAAGATCCCAGGAAGGAGCAACCTATTCACAAGGAGGTTTCAGGTGTAAAACTTCCTTAAGAATCTTTTTTACCAAAAACATAGAAGAAAGGGGAGAATCAGAGGGCAGACATGCTGAAATTGCCACGAGATATAGAGATATGAGAGAGGCCAGAGGCTAGGAACTCACAAAAATATTTGAGCACCAGTGGTACATAATCCCTGATAGTGCCTATCCAATAACCAGGGCCTTAACTAGAAAACCTTTTCCACTTGCCAATATAACATTTTCTAGTAGTAAGTTTTCTTGCCTTATTTAGTACCTGCTGCATATCCTCTGAAAACAAGTGCCTATCAGAAATTAAAAATTAATCATCAGGGTAGTTAGCTGAAGAGGTTTGAAACTGGGGTGTATCAAACTCCCTCTGTCTTGTGCAGTTAAGGAAGTCTCTGATAACTGACTTTGACCAAATCCATAAGAAGGGAGAATCAATGTTGCTTGGGCCAAAATGGAGTTAAAACTACTATTTGGAGAGTCCTTTTGAATCTTCAGAGTTACTGTGGATATCAATGGAAAGGGTGAAAATGCATACAGGAACATTCCTGTCCATGGGAATGGAAATGCATCTGTTTACAAGGCCTGCTTGCAAGGAGTCCTAAAACAGAACTTGTTCTGTTGTCTGTTTTGAAAGGAGGCAAACAGTTCTATATGAGGTGCTCCAAACAACTGGATCAGTTCCTGGAAGATAACCTTGTTCAATTTCCATTCATGAGGGTTGGTCCTGGTCCTGCTCAACTTGTCTGCCACTGTATTTTGTACTGAAAGAATGTACAGTGCTTGGAGGGTTAATGAGGGAAGAGCCAACTCCCAAGCCATCATAGCCAGCCTGCATAGAGGTACGACCTGGTACACCTTGCTTGTTTATGTACCATATCTCCATGATGCTGTGTGTAATTCCATGTAGGGGTCCTGAGGACCACAGATGAGCGAGAGATTTTAAGGAATGGATCACTGCCAACATCTCTGACATTTATGTGCTTTGGTCTGTCTAAGGAATCCCACAGCCTTGCACATTTACCCCAAACGAAATCTGAGGTGTTTGTAATTATAGATTGGCTTGGAGGTAGATGAGAAAAGGGGAGACCTCAATGTTTTTGTATTTGTGGTCTAAACCACTGCATTTTTTGTTTTTAAACCCCAAGATTGGAATCAAACTCCAGATGATGCAATTGTCGGATTGGATTGTATTTTTTAGAAACCACTTCATCTTTCTCTTGTGCAACTTGGCAAGAAGAATCATGAAATCATAGATGCCATGAACCCCAGTATCCTGAGATACTCTGACTGAAGTTTGAGTCTGATTTGAGAAGCTCAGGAAAGTTTCCAGATAAAACCCCATCTTCTCTTGTGTCAAAAATGCCTTTTGTTGCAGGTATCACTAAGACATAACAGAAAGACAATCTTGTGTGACACGGTCAAAGAGGATTTTTAAACATGTATCTGGAACTACAGACTGGTCGGAAAAGAAGATACACATTGTAATGACTCTTGACACCTGGAACAAGACACTGCAAAGATGAGCAAGTTATGTAAACAAGGAAACGTGAAAACCATTCAGTCTGCAAAGAGAAACTGGCTTGTAAGAGGAGACATTTGGACTCTTCATTGGAGTCAGTTTACTGGAGACACAGATTTTGATGAGGGAGAGAACCCCCCACAATCCCTTCTAGAAGGCATCTCATTTGAGAACATTTTGGAGTAAATGAAGCAACGAGGGTATTGGTCCCCTGAAGCCCCCTACTCCTAAGGAGCCTGTGTTCAAGACATTTGTGGCTGGCTCTTCTACTTCCTGGGCATTTCTGCCCACTGATGAATTAATAGACCTAGTTTCTCAATGGGCATGGAAGGTATCTGACATGGTGGAGCCAATTCTAGCAGATCAGATAAGATTTGGTGGTCCCCAGGACTAGGTTGCAGTGGAGCAAGGGTCTCTGCAGTAGATGCTACAGTTGTTGCGGCAACCACAAAGAAGGAGCTCTGTGAGGAGAGCACTTCTGTTCATCCCCCTAACAGAGAATCTAGGGTGCTGATCTGGGAATCTGACGTATGCTTCAGCGACTGTTGCACTTAGAATGCTGAACTACCTAGCTCGTATGACCTGTTTTCAGAGGGACTTGATGAAGGAGTTTTCACTTACACAGGACAAGGGGTCTTTGATAAATCCTGACCCCAGATAACTTCATCTAACTATATGCATGATAGAATCTTACGTTTTAGGCACCTGTTTTCAGAGGATGTGCAATAAATAGTAAAGAAGGCAAGGAAACCTCTTACTAAAAATTGTATATTAGGAAAAGGAAACAATTTTCTAGTTGTTGTTTAGACAGAAACCAGCACCCTTTCAGGGCTAGTGTTTCTCTGGTTCTACATTATTTGTGTGAGTTACTATCCTCAGGCCTGCCTTATTCCTTCATCAAGGTTCATTTGTCTGTCATTTCAAGCATGTGTCCCATGGACCCCTCTTTCAGTGCAATCTCATGTGAAAATGTTTTTGAAAGGGACGGAGCATACCAAGCCTCTTAGAAAACACACAGGCTACTCCTTGGGATCTTAATTTTATTTTGGAAAAATTGACTCTTGCTATATTTGAACTAGCTGATCAGGCTGACTTTAGGTTCTAAACTGGGCAAAACAGTATTACTGATTGCTCTGACCACTGTAAGAAGAGTGACCTGAGTTGCAAGCTCTTATGGTGGGTTAACCTTATCTCATTTCCACAAAGATAGTGTTTCCTTGAACTAATCCTTTTTTGCCTTAATTTTTATCAGGGGTTACCTTATGCCAACCTGTTCATCGCCCTGTCATATTTCCAGAACTTAAAAATGAGGGAGAAAAGATGACAGAACAAAATCTTTAGGAGCAATGTTAAGTTGTCAATCTCGCCTTCATTCTTGCTGGATGGGTTTGGAGCCGATCCTCGGCTCCGACTCGGCACTTGCTTTAGCTCGAGAACTCCTTTTACCAGCTCGAGGCAACCCTATATCCCATGATGCAAGGCGGAACTACCTCAGATCTCGTTTGCCGCTTAGCGAAAGAGGTCTCCTTTGCCAGCTGAGGTAAGTTTTTTCTTGGTAAATTTAGAAAAAGTGTAGTTAGGGGTTTATTTTTTCCCTTTAGTGTTAGTTTAGTCTGTACTTAGTTACAGCCCACCCTATTCCCTTCCTTTCAAACTTTTTATAAAAAATTTCAGTATAAAGTTTTTAGTCAGGCCTAGTTCCCCAAGTTATTCCCTTCCTGTGTGTCTGTGTAAGGGATTAATTGGTGTGTTTGTTGGGACTGTTTGTGTTTCTCCCTTCTAGGATGTCAAAAGAAGGCAAGGTCTCAGGCTTCAAGAAGTGTGACCAGTGCTGTCAGAAAATGTCTCTGACAGACGGTCACACTTCTTGTGTTTATTGCCTGGGGCCTTTGCACCTGCAGGACTCCTGTGCGTTGTGTCATGCTTTTAGCCAGAGAGTCCTGCAGGAAAGGAGGAACAAATTAATCCTCCGAGGTTTACTTAAACCTGAAGGTTCTCCTCCTAAGTCAGGGTCAGGAAAACCTCTTAAGCCACCGAAGGTTCAGGCTACAGTGTCCAAGCCTCCTCCGGTCGCTCCGGCTCCGTCGGAGCCGATACTTCTTCTGTTCGAGTAGTGGGTTCGGTGCCGGCCGGCTCCGATACCCTGACTACTGTGGCCTTGTCGGCTCCGGCTGGAGCCGACGCTGTATCCAGCATCGGAGCCGAGAAATCCTCGGCTCCATCTGGAGTTCTAGGGACTTTGGCTCCGATGGCTTCGACCCGTAAGAGATCTCGGTCCCCCTCTATTATGAGTATCCATTCGGCTCCGGGATCTCCTCTTTTGTCGGAGTGGAGCCATCGGAGCCGATCTTCGAGATCTTCCAGGCTGTCTGACCACGATTTGGAGAGGGTGGTAAGCAGGCTGTTGAAATCTCAGGCACTGGCCCAAATGCTCCATAGCCCGTCTCAACAGACTTCGGCTATAGCCCCGATTCTTGAGATTCCTCCTCCGACTCCACACCAGAGTTGGGAGGCGGAGCTTCTTGGGACAGCGACTGTTTCGATGCCGGAGCCGATACATCCTTCGGCTCCGTCGTCTTCGGCTCCGATCTCCTCCTTGAGACCTTCCTTGGAGGGATCCGGTCGTCGGGTTTCCACTGTCGGCTCCGAGGGGCTAGTGGCATCGGACCCTTGTCCGACCCCGCTCTCCCTCTCGGGGCTTCGGCTTTGGTAAGCTCGGCGCCGACATCGGCCTCGGAGCCTTCTCTCTCCTTGGAGCCGACCATTCCTGTTTCTTCGGAGCGGGTGTGTTCCGGTCTCCTGGGGAGAGGAGCCTTTGAGGTGATGAGGAGTGTCCTGGCCTCTGAGCCTGGTCAACGGTCTATCCCTCTAGCCCCTCCCTCATCAGTGCCTGCAGATGCCTCTTGCCAGCCTCTTGCTCTCAGGCCCAGGGATCCATCGCCCCAGGTTTCCCCACTGGGAATTTCCTCCTCTTCCGAGGTTTCTCCTGACCCTGCAGGGGAACCCCCTCGGAAGAGGACGTGTAAGAGGAAACACACAGACTCCCCTGAGTCTACTACATCTGATACCGACTTAGATGAGTCGGAGGGTTCCCACGGTCCCCTCTGAGGATGTCTCCTTTTCAGACATCCTTGAGCTCCTCAAACAGAGGGGAATTGGCCTCCATTGACCCCTCCGAGGATGAGTCGGTATACCTGGAGGCTTTTGGATCCCGACCCTCCACCTCCTGGGTGTCTCCGCCTTCGACCCACTCATGCAGGTAGTGGCTCGGAAGGCGTGGGCGGCTCCAGATTCTGTGGAACCTGTCCCCAGGAGACCATCCAAGTTCATCACGGCCCCTTCGGATAAACAGTTCCTGTCCAAAGGTGTCTCTGTGGATGCTATGGTGGTGGCGGCCACTAAGAAGGAACTGGCGGATCCTTCAGTGCCTGTCCATCCTCCTAATAAGGATTCTAGGACCATGGACAGGTATGGAAAGCGGATGTTTTCTTCAGCGACCTTTGCTATGCGTTCGCTGAATTACCTTTGTCACTTCACCAGGCTTCAACGAGATATTCTCAAGGAACTGGGAGAAGTAGTCCAGGATCCTTCTGCTGCTGGGGCTCAGGAAAAGATTGCCTCACAGCTTGCTATCCTGAATTCCATATCTAACTCCTCCATGCGGCTCATATCTTATGCGGCCGATGGAGCGAGCAGGGCCGCAGGCACAGGTGTTGCTCTTAGACGCCAAGCCTGGATGCGGCTGTGTAATTTTGCGGACCCCTTTAAGGCGTTCTTCACCAACACCCCCTTTGACGGTTCGGCTTTGTTCGGACCTCAGGTGAAGGATACTTTAACCAGATGTGAGCAGGACGGTAAAACTCTTTCTGCCGTTGGAGTCCAGTTTTCCACTCCTTCTAGACCTTATCCCAAGGGTCAGAAGGGGGGGAAGATGTGGTTCCGAAAAGCCCAAGGAGCTACACCGGACACACGTGGTCAGTTTACCCCCAGAGGCAGAGGGGTAACAATAATAGACGCCGCCCTAGAGGCAGGGGGGGTCCTCAGAACCAGGGCAACAGGGAGTCTCTTCCTGAGAAGCCCTTTCAGCATCCCTGAGGTGTTGCCCGACTGTCCACCCTTGGAGGCAGTCGGGGGAAGAATTTCACTGTACCCAGTAGCCTGGCAATCCCTATCCCAAGAGAAGTGGGTACAGTCGATCATATCCGTGGGTTACAAAATCCCCTTCGAAAGGTTTCCCGTACCTCTACAATCCCTTCCAGACATCTCACCCGGTCAAAGGGATTTGGCAAGACAGGAGGTTTCAAAACTCCTGGAAAAAAGAGCCATCCAGACAGTACCGGCAGACCAAGTAGGATCCGGCTTCTACTCAAGATTCTTTTTGGTCCCCAAAAGGACGGGAGATTGGAGACCGATACTAGACCTAAGCAGACTAAACAAGTCTGTCAAGAAGGCGAGATTCCGGATGGTCACGCTGCAATCCATTCTGCCCTTTCTGGGCAAGGACAACTGGATGTGCTCTATAGACCTTCAGGATGCGTACTATCACATAAAGATTCACAGGCGCTCCAGAAGGTTTCTCCGCTTTCGGCTGGGAGCCAGTCATTACCAATTCAGAGCACTGCCCTTTGGCCTCACTTCAGCCCCCAGAGTGTTCACCAAATGCATGGCAGTGGTCACAGCTCACCTGAGACGTCGAGGATTCCAGGTGTTTCCTTATTTGGACGACTGGCTCCTCTCCGCCACCACCAAGCATCAGCTTCTTCGGTCCAGAGACTACACCCTACAGCTTTGCAAGACACTGGGAATTTCGGTAAATTTCGAAAAATCCTCTCTGCTGCCTTGCCAATCTATCACCTTTATAGGAGCAGAGTTAAATACCGTCAAAATGTTAGCCAGGCTAACAGATCAAAGGATTCTGGACATCCAGAAATTTGTTCAGCTTCTGTTACTAAGCAACAGGATCAAAGCCAGGTTTGTCTTGAAAGTTCTAGGCCTAATGGCTGCGGCCATTGTTCTTCTTCCACTGGCTCGCTTCCACATGCGTCTCCTGCAGTGGATGTTATTCACGCAGTGGTCGTACCACGATCTGCCTATGAGACACGAAATCTTGGTAACACAGTCGTGCAGGGCTCATCTACGATGGTGGATATCTTCCCCTCTTCTTTATCAGGGCCGACCCTTTGTTCCCCCTCCTCCAGTTGCCACAGTCACCACGGATGCCTCCCTGATCGGGTGGGGGGGGCATTATCAGGGCAGGATGGTCCACGGGACGTGGCAACCCATAGAATACCATCTGCACATAAATGTCCTGGAGATGAGAGCAGTGCTTTTAACGTTGCAAGCCCTCGACGACTTTCTTCCCATGGGACTATTGCAGTACAGACGGACAACATGTCCGTGGTCTGGTACATCAACAAACAGGGCGGAACCAGGTCCTATCCCTTATGTCGAGAAGCTCTCAGACTTTGGCAATGGGCGATCTCTTCTCAGCGGTTTCTGATAGCAACGCACATCCCCGGCAGGTCCAACCTATTGGCGGACAGGCTAAGCAGATCTATTCTGATGCCTCACGAGTGGTCTCTCAATCAATCTGTAGTAGATCAGATTTTTCTGAAGTGGGGCACTCCTTGTTGCGATCTTTTGCTACCCCTCAAAACAGCAAGTGCCCAGATTACTTCACACTATTTCCCTTCCAGGCCAACCCTTGAGAGACTCTCTAACCCAGGATTGGCCTCGGGGACTTCTTTATGCTTTTCCTCCCTTTCCATTGATTCCACAAGTCATTCAGAAAGCCACCGTTTTGAGAGCCAAATTGATCCTCATTGCTCCATATTGGCCTCGACAAATTTGGTTTCCATCTCTACATCATCATCTTCTGGTGCAGCCCTGGCATCTGGACCCAGTTCCGGATCTTTTGATCCACCAGTTGGGTCAGCAGCACCGGGCCATTCATTCTCTCAACCTCACTGCTTGGTTGCTCCACTTCCTTCCCTAGCCAGGCTACCAATGATTTCTGACTCAGTCAGAGACATTTTAGTGTCTTCTTTAAAGTCGTCCACTAGAACTATTTATGCTAGCAAGTGGCGGCGTTTTCAATTTGGGCAAACGCCAGAAATATTGATCCTTTTACCGCTCCTGTACATTCTGTTTTGGATTTCCTGGCGGAGGTTTTTCATTCAGGATCCTCGTCATCTACAGTCAAAGTACAACTGGCTGCTATTTCCAAGTATCATGTTGGCTTGCATGACAATAACATCATGTCTCATAGGTTATGCAAGGCCTTTTTAAGAGGAGTTTTTCTCCTAAAACCGCCTGTGAAACATCCTCCTCCGCAATGGGATCTAAACTTAATGTTGGCATCCCTAATTCTACCTCCTTCGAACCGTCTGCTACGTGTTCTTTAAAGTTATTGACGTGGAAAACTATATTTTTACTGGCTGTTACTTCTGCAAGAAGAGTTTCTGAGATTCAGGCCCTCTGTATTCGTTCACCTTATCTGGTTTTTCATAAGGATAGGGTTTCGCTTAGAACTAACCCTTCCTTTCTTCCCAAGGTTGTATCTCAAATCAATATTAACCAATCTATTGATCTACCAGTTTTCTTTCCTAACTATTCTGACAGAGCTGAACAGAAGCTGCACTTTTTGGATGTTCATCGTCAGCTCAGGTACTACTTGCATAGGACTAAACAAATTAGAAAATCAGACCAATTGTTTGTCTCCTATGCAGAAAACAGGTTAGGTCTTCCAGTTTCTAAAGTGACCTTATCTAGATGGTTGACTTCCACCATTTCCTATGTGTACTCTCTAAGGGGCAAACAACTATCTTCTAAGCCAAAAGCACATTCGACCAGGAGTCTATCCACTTCTGTAGCCTTTCAGGATAGACTTCCCATTGACACTATTTGTGCAGCAGCTACTTGGGCCACGCCTCATACCTTTGTGTCTCATTACAAGTTGGATTTGGCCTCCAGAGATAGGGCCAGTTTTGGTTCCACAGTTCTCAAGAGTCTGTTCCATTGAGCCACCCGGGATACAGGTGCTAGGGCCGGTCCCATCCAGCAAGAATGAAGGCGAGATTGACAACTTAACATTTAGAAGTTATGTACCTACCATAACGCGTTCCATGTTAGTTGTCTTCTCGCCTTCTTTCTTAAGGCCTCCCTCCTTCCCCCTGGCCTGGACAGATCTTGGAGAGTTCCTATTAGATTGCTTCCTCTGGAGTATTGTTATGAGGACTTCTTTTAGGAACCATGGTTCCTAATTATGTTAGGATAGTCTTTAGCAGGGTCAGTTAGCTGCCAAACGAGATCTGAGGTAGTTCCGCCTTGCATCATGGGATATAGGGTTGCCTCGAGCTGGTAAAAGGAGTTCTCGAGCTAAAGCAAGTGCCGAGTCGGAGCCGAGGATCGGCTCCGAACCCATCCAGCAAGAAAGAAGGCGAGAGAAGACAACTAACATGGAACGTTATGGTAGGTACATAACTTCTAATTTTTGTCTGTTCCATTTCTTGTGAAGGTAGGAAAAAAGGATAACGTGTTAAAGCAGACCATTTCCAAATGGTTGTCTCCTGATATTACCTTTTGTTATACCCACCACAACAAAGCAATTTCAGGCAGGGTCAAAGCTCATTCTGTCAGGGCTTTGGAGCCATCTGTGGCTTTTTGGAAAGGGTTGGATTCTAGCTGTATTCTGGAAAAAGCAACTTATCCCTCTGTGCATAATTTTACAAAGCACTATAAACCAGATTCCTTCTCCAGGTCTAGGACAGGCTTTGCTAGGCCTAATCTCCAGGGGCTCCTGGGCCTTCATCCTTCCTCCAACCAGTCAGTCTAAGCTATGATAACCTACCCATACAACTAAGGCTACTGCAGCAGTGATCATAATGATGAACATACTACAGTTGTGTAAGTAAACTTACCATAACAGTAGATGTTCAAATTATCATTGCTACAGAAATGACTCCCTTAATCCACCCCACCCCCCTTATTTTTGTATATTTTTGTGTGCTAGGGTGAGGGCATGTACATGTATACGTATTTTTTCTTTTCTAGTTTTGACCTTTTCGGGGCTGTAGTCTTCCTTTCTCAAGTTTGCATGAAAGCTGTGAAGGGCTTGGTGCCCAAACCACTCTTTTTCTTTAGCTCAGCTCACTAATAGTTTAAGTATGTAGAAGGTGCCTTTCTATCATTGGAAGCTGACCAGCTTTTATATCCTTAGAAGGGTATAACTGCATATAGCTAAGGTTACTGCATCAGTGATCATTAGTAGGTTTATTTACGTGGCTGTACTTTACACTCTTCAGACCTACTTCCTCGCCCGACTTGAAATTCTTACCATGGAGCAGCCTTGTCTTGCTTGCTATTACCTTTGCTAAGATTTCGGAGCTTCAGGCTCACTCAGTGAAATCAACACAGTTGGTCTTCCCCAAAGACATTGTCTTTCTCAGGACCAGCTTGTCCTTCTTGCCCAAAGTTGCTATTGAATCTAATTTAAAGCATTTTGTAAACTGTCAGTATTCTTCCCAGAGTATTCTAATAATTCTTTATTGAATGGGTGCCAACAGACAGCTTAGATTTTATGTGGGGAAATCCAAGTCCCTTGAGAAGGCTGATCAGCTCTTCTGTCTATTTCTTCAAGCCTAGGCTAGGAAATAGAGATGACATGAGAAGGACTAAAAAGGCAGGTCTTGAGTCAGCTTGGCATCTGAAACTTTCTCAAGCCACAAGACCCTTCCCTTTAACCCATAATGCCATGCCAGCAAGCTTCCTCTCTGTATGTGTTTTATCGTTTGAGCTGCTGGCATCGTAGATATGACCCCAGACTGTGTTTTTGCTAAAACATTTTTGCTTGAGAGATGAAAATAAATTGTTTCTTAGATTGCTCGCCTCTACCCATTTTTCTAAGACAGAACCAACTCATTTTAGCATATCTTAGGCATCTTCTGTAATTTTACTTCTTAAACTTCTGTAAGGCCTTGGTGTTTTTATTGCCTTGCCTGGAGAGTTTGTATGTTTATCCTGAGAGCTCAGCATTGTTGTTTATGAGTCATTTTCTTGGATTTTTTTTTCTGGAACCCAAACCTTTTTCTTATTTTCCAGTGCTCTGCCTTCAATTTTTTAGTAATTTCTTTGTTGGTTACTGTTGTTTTATTTAAAATAACAATCTCTCCAGTTGCAGGGTTGGTGTATTTAACCTCAGAATTCAGCATTGTTTTTCAGTTATTTTTTTAACTACAGATTTGCCATTAAAAAAAAATAATATATATATATATATATATATATATGTATATGTGTGTGTGTGTGTGTGTGTGTGTGTGTGTGTGTGTGTGTGTGCATATATATATATATATATATATATATATATATATATATATATATATATATATATATACAGAGAGAGAGAGAGATATAGATAGATATACATGGAGTTAGAGGTGTCCATCTATATATGGATCTATGTTAGAAGAGCGAAGTTTCAGAAAGTTGAATGTCATATGGTCAAGACCATATGATAGACTTTCTGAAACTTTGAAAAAGACTTGGCAACAAAAATTTAAGTTTTTTTAGGAGGATAAGTTCCCCAGTGCCCCCACATCCCCTGCATAATATATGTACAAACTCTTAAGATTGCACTACAGTGAGGAAAAGCGTAAATTCCCTGATTCCCCACTGTACCGTGATCTCCATACAAAAAGTTTTGACATTTTGGAAAGCTGATTATGGTCTCGACCATATGAAGTTTGACTTCCTGGAACTTCGATCTTCTAAAAGGGACCCATATGTATATATATATATATATATATATATATATATATATATATATAGTGTATGTGTGTGTATGTATATATATATATATATATATATATATATATATATATATATATATATTGATATAATATATGTGTGTGTGTGTATATATATATATATATATACACACACACACACACATAATGTGTGTGCGTATATAGGCGTGCGCACACAGACGTGTGTGTGTGTGTGTGTGTGTGTGTGTGTGTGTGTATATATATATATATATATATATATATATTGGATAATCTTTGCTTTATCATTAAGTGTGCTTGCATTATGGACTGTAAAGTTTTAAATGTACTGGCAGGAGTTTGAAGTACCAGCACAGAGTTAAGCACACTCTATGTGTTTTGTCTAGGTGAAGGATACCTTGATGTGCAGTGTAACATATGTAAGCCCTTCACTGTCACCACTGTTAGGGACAGAAGTAATAAGTTCATTTTGTCAAAGTTAAAAATGTCACTTCAATTGATGGAGCTTTGATCTCAAGGTCAGTACCATATTTGACCCCCTTTTAGTCTCAGAGGCCAAGCCCATGGCTGTCTAGCCTAAGGATAAAAAAAGAAGATAAGGAAAAAGTTGTAGAGAGAGAGAGAAACTAAGAAGTCTAGAGACAAGGACAGAGAAAGCATATGATTGATCAACCTGATAGGCAGAGCTATAACTGGCTCATCTGGAGCTTTAGTCTTATCAGCTCTTCCAATGAATATCAATATTTAAAAAAAAAAACAAAACATGCATCCATGTCTCCTCAGCTCTTCATTTGAAGAGCGTAAAAAAGACTTGCTCTTTTTTAAACTATAAGAAGCTGTTTGTTGCATTTGTAGGGTCTTTATTGGCATTCACAAATGCTGGTAAAAAAAATGCAGGAACTGTACTTCCTGATTGCGCCCTGTAATACCTTGCTCTTGGGTTGGCTGACCCCTTATCCCCACACTTGCTGCGCTACTGCTGATAAGCATAGAGCTCAAGGTTCATCTCTAGGTCCTAATTGAACAACTGCTCAGTGCAAATGTGGGGTCTGTAAGATTCCAGTTTAAATTCTGTCTGAAAAGTCACTTGTTAAATTGGTCAGAAGACACAGTATAGCTTAAATTTCTGATATGGGAGTTAGAAAAGTTTGTTCCCTCTAGGTTTTCGTCTGTAATATCATTCAGTTAACTCCTGGAAAAAAAAGGCTTGAATCCCCCCCTAGTGCCAGTGTTAGCTATGGTCTCTGTCTTGAGACTGTAGCCTTTGAGGTCTATAACTTCTCAAGGTTGACCATACCATTGGTGTTTATGATCTTAGTGCCAGTGCTGTTGCGTGAGATGCACCTCCAAACCCTGGACTGGGGGTCAGTGTGTTGGTATTGGCTTTGGCATCAGTTACATTAGATTCATGGTTATTACCTTTGAGATTTTCTTTCCAACCTTTTGGGTTGAGACTGCTGATGCCAGGCCTAAAATCGGCATGAGTCTCTGCCCCATTGTTGGGGGATCAGTCTATTAGAGTCAGATCCAGAGCTCATGCTGTCAGCTTTTATGTTAGTCTAAACAAGTTTCAGCCTTTGGTAGCTATTTAGTCAGACCATTCAAGCCAGAATTTATCAGCTTTAGCCTTGAAGCTGACAATTTGCTCTTCTGCATTTGATGTTCTCAATGATGTATCAACAGTAGTTTCGCCCTCATCAAGAGTAGTGGCTCTGTCTGGTACTGTTGCCATCCATCATCTTCTGTAACAGGACAGAAGGGTCAGCAGGTCATTGCAGGATCACTTTCAACTATTCAGTTTGTGTTTAATCAATCAATTACATTTGTTAACCAGGTAAGCAAGGTGGTCCATGGACTCTTTTTGGTCATAACGTGGAGCATGCAGAGAAACACTGTCTTTTACAAAATGGTTAACATTTACAGGCAGATTTCTTTACAAAAACATATTATGTAACACATACTGCTCCTGTTACAAAACGTACACTGTAGAGGATCTAAAGTTAAGCAGTGACATAATTATAGCAACAGTGAAGGACAATGAAAAAACATGAGGTAGTCGTAGAGCTCCTATGACGGATAATAAACAAAACGTAGAAACGCAGGTTATAAAACCACATTTAAAAGCTTCTTTGTCATAGTCATAAGCATCATCTTTGGGGTTTAGCAAGGATATGATTAAGAATCGCTTTTTCAAAGTTTTTTTCTTTTTTTTTTCTTTTCATTTATTCAGTGTATTTATTTATTTTGTGGAGCCACTTGCTTATCTGTATAAGAATACTAAAACCCTAACATTAACTGCACACCAGTCTTCATTTAGAATAACTTAAAGTTAAGCTGCTTTCATAGAGCAGCATACCATCTGATTGGTATAACCATGGTGAAAGAGAAGAGGCAGAAAGGGGGATGGCCTACAGACTCCATGACTTTTCATCAAGGCATCCTACAACAGGCCCTCCCTCCCCTTAGTCTTATACCTGCATGATCCGTAATACAGATAGAACAATGCACTTTATTGCTCATACAAAGTGAGAAAAACCCTAATGTGTTGCCTGTTCTGAAGATGTGTGATGGGATCCAGCAGCCTCTTAAAGACTGGACTTGCTAGATGGAGCCTTCCACACCAGATTCCATTGTTTCTGAGCCATCCTCCAGAGAAAAAAAAGTCTAGCACCCCATGGACAGATTTGGGAAGTGGGTATACATATTCTGCGCATTTAGCTTGGGAGTGATATCGTACATGCTCTATTTCTAGTGAGAGCTGACCAATTGTTAGAAAATTTCCTAATGGAGATAACAAATTTAAGCTACGGTCTTAGATGGCAACTTTCTCTTCTGTAGCAAATCTTACCACATAATGTCATATTGTTCTGTGGATAGTGCAGCATGAACAGTGGATGCCAGTATTGCACTTTTGCTGCTAAGGGTTTCAGCAAACAGACTTAGCCAAGGATACTAAGGCAATGATGAGACTGCAGTTTTTGGCTTGTCTTGGAAAAAAAATTATCTGGAGAATATGGGAAATTAGGGCAAGATCCTGTCAGCTGTTGGTGAATAATTTCAGACTCCCCAGTGCCTATTTTCCAGAATGCAGTGGAGCCCACTTAACTTTGTTTTTGACATGGCCAACAGAAGCAGAACAAAAGATATGGAAAAGCCTAACATGGTCTCAGCAGGTCCTGGAATGGTTACCAGTCCAGAGGTGTTAACTTTTGGTAGTATTAGCAGAGATATTGTGGTCTATGTTTGGAGGAGGACATCATTCTGATTCCTGAGCCTTGCCTAACGCTTCTAATCTGGAGGTAGTTGATGGTCATCTTTCCCCTCTAGTGGAATCTTTGGCTATCACACAGATGGATCAGGACTATGATATCCCGATTTCTGTGATTTTATTTCTTTCCATACCCCAGTCCTACTTTCTCTCTCTCTCTCTTTGTCATTGCCTAGTGTTTCAACCTCTCAGAAGTGTGCTGCAAGAAAAGAAGTTTTGAAACTTATACAAAAGGGCCATTCATGAGGTCCCACCAGACCAGAAAGGATCAGGTTATTGCTCCTATGCTTTTCAGTAGCAAAAAAGAGAGTCTTTGGTAGCTATTCTATCCAATTGACCTTAACCAGTTTATTCCAAAACAAAGTTCATTCAGATGGTCACAATGCAGATCATCCATCCACACAAAGTGTGAGAATTTTCTATCTTCGCTTTAGATATAATATCTAAAGAAAATTGTATCTTTTTGGGAGATTCTAAAGAGCTGGACATTGACTGGATAAACTAGGCAACATTATGTAATTGTGTCTTTATATTATTTGAGTATGTTAAACAGAACAACGTGAATCAGAAATGAACACCATCACACTATACCAGCATCTAAACAGCTGTACCCCGTAGGAAAAGATGCAGGGCAAACCCCAGAAACAAACCTACATGGTGGAAGCATAATACCAACAAGTTTTATAATAAAAGGAAAATAATTTTGACATTGACAATATACCCCTGAGAGATGACCCAAATGTGCAGGATTTGAGACCCTATGTGGACAGTGACCTAACATTTGACCAACATGCATCCATTGTTGTAAGATGGTCCTGTATTGCCCAGCTTATAAACAAAGGGATTGTGTCCAAATCTAGGAATGCTATTGTCCCCCCTTTACTCAGACCTCATTAGTCCGATCACTGAATATAATGTTCCCTTAGGCATGCATCAGTCCAGGCACATGCAACAACTAGAACTCCACAAAAATACATTACTAAAAGGATACAAAGCCTAAACTACATGTTGTATATGGACTGACTCAAATCCCTGTCACTATACTCAGTGTCCTAAAGACTGCCGAGCCCCCAGAATGCCCTTGGGATACCAGAGTAAGTTGGGGGTAGTAGATAAGCTGGCAGACACAATGTGCACGTGGGGCACTGGGACTGGATCAATTAAATGATGTCCGTAGGGGGAACCAAAAAAAAAAAAAAAAAGCTTAAATATATAGTATTGATAGATTTACTCCACATCAGCAAGTCAAATGGAATCAAAATTACAATGCTTAGGAATCTAAACCTCTTCTGCATCATCAATAGAATGGTTGGGGGGGACAGGTATATATCACAGATGATACCACTGCTTTGGAATAGACTGATCCACATTAGACAAGCTCATCCCCGTCCATATTCAAGTAGAACTTGGATCTATGAATGGGAAACAGAAAATGTACCCCAGGACTGCCCCATGTACTACTAATGGACAAAGGCAGTTCCTAAATGCTTTATCCAGTGCATAGATCTCCCGAAATTATCTGTGGTATGATCCCAGTTATTATCATTAGGGGTAATATATAATTATCGACCAAGGGATACTTAAAGCCAGTCTCTAATCAAATGGGATAGATTAATTGGTACATAAAAAGGGAAACTGACTAGGCTTAAAATGACCCACAAGGGCAGCTAGCTTAGAAATTCCCTTTGAACCTATGTATACATTTAGTACCATAACAATTAGAGTATTAATTGATTTGGCTGAAAGGATTTTTCATCAAAATTTTCATCTTGCAGTGGTTTCATTAATATTTGCAGTCGATTTCTGAGTTTCTCGCAGAAATAGTACGAGCAGAATAGAAAATCTGGATGGGGCACTGGATATGTATAGGAGATCATAGTGGGACTTCAATATGGCGGAGTTCTAGACAGTGGCTATTTTAAGTTCTTTCAGGAAGAGTGTTTCACATTAAAAGGCTAGTTTCTGCAGGGAAATCACTGATAAACAATATACTGAAGGAGATATGACAGTTCATCTTGAAAAAGGGAACTTTAAAAATAAGCAAGAGAAAAAAGTAATGCAGATGGACAAAGTGGTCTTTTAAAATAAGTAGTACTTTGGAGGACTACAGCAAAACTAAGAAGGGGACTTCTGGTATGGTAGCAAAACTAAGAGGAAGGGGACTTCTCGTATGGCATATGCAGCTTAAGCCATTCTCCTGTCCTGCTGTGCAAAAAACTAGAAGGAAAGTGGCAAAAATGGTCCAGAAGACGAACAATAATAAAATTATTAATAATAAAATACATTGTAATCTTAAGTATTCCCAGATATGGCCATGAAAAAAATCAAGGAAAGCAATTAAATTTACAACAACAGATGAAACAGGGAAAAGTGTGCCAGAGATGGAGCTGACATTGGGAAATATGGAAGATATCAAAGTCCAAAACGTTAAATAAAGAACTTGCACTAAAACATGTGTTCTTTGAGATGAAAAAGATTAATACTAAATTTTGAAGAAGATATGAAAGAGAATAAGAACATCTTAGAAATGAAACGGATGGTAAATGAACACACTGACTTACTGCAGGCACTCATTCATGAGAATTAGGAACTTAAAGCAAGAGATGCAGCTTCAAATGTGAAACTAAAGTTAGGGAACACATCTCTATGGATCAAGAAGACAGATGATGGAAGAAAAATCAGCATATAAGTGGTGTGCCAGAAGGAGGGAATTGTAGGGACTACATCAAGAATAAGTGGGTGGAATGTGTGCAGATAGCACTTGAAGAGGTACAGTTAGAGGGCACACCAAACATTGCTAATAAGAGATATGTTCACTGATCTGTGTGTATCCTAGTCCAGACTGGCAAAAAAACTTCTCCAAACTAATCATTGTCCGCCTCACCACATACTTGGCTAAGAAAAAGGTGTTAGCTTGTCTTTGAAGACCTAGGAAGAGAATAAAATGTGGTAATTATCCTCTCTATACAGACTTGGATTTTTCAGCCCAAACAAGGAAATGACAAACAGCCTTCATCCTAGTTTGGTGACAGTGCAAAATATAAGAACTGAAATTTAAATTGATATTGACCTCGGGGTGAAATCATTTGCAAAATGCAAGGAGGCGATGAAGGAACTGGACATTATTGGCAACCATCCGGAAGATTGGCAAGACAGAGTGATCCATCGCAGGGGAGACTGATATGGAGGAACATACTCTCCCGAGGGACTCTATTGAGTGTGTAAAGGAACTGCCATGTTTCAAAAAATATAAGACTTTAAAAGACAAAGCTGATTTCATCCAGTCAGTGAGAGGGACAAGTGGAGAGGAGCTACACACAAATAAAGGACTGCCTAATGCACACACTTAGAGAGTAAACAATGAACAGTGAAATATTGGTAAATATCTTTCACAGTGTATAAGTTGAACGATTACCATTATTGATGGTATTGAGATCTTTGAATAAAGTAAAATGTTTTAGAATCGTATATAAATAGCATACAAAGGTATTGGGAAGGGAAAGCACAGAGCACATTGTAGTCATGAATTAATATAAGGAAAGGCAAAAATAAAGATTTGGCTATTAAGTTAGAGTAAGGGAATAGAGAACCTCTGACCCGTCATAAATGAGGGCTGAGGAACATGAGCAAAATAAACACTACAGGGGGACAAGGACTGAACAATACAACTACAAGGGAAAGTGAAAAATCAAACTGTAGGAATGCAAATGACTAGTAAGTGGTCAAATATGTCTGTAGGAGTTAAGAAACAGAGAGAACACATTTTAAAATGTAATGATTAACTTTAGCAACAAATATACATGATGATAACCACAAGTGAGAGGTGAACATCAGTGTGACTGACAGGAGGATACCATCTTCAGAAATAAGGGCCAGAGGGTTAGAAAAGGAAGATTGGTAATAGACTTAGACTAAAGAATGTATTATAAAAGACATGGAGGAACAGAACGGAACAGAATGTTCATTTGGAGAGTATAAGAAAAGCTTGTGTGAGTGAAGCATCGTAAACGTTTAAAGGGGAAAAATACTAAGACTGAGTTACTAGTTGGGAGTAAAATTAAGTCAGATCAGCATAATCTGAGAGACTTTAAGCAACATATACAATAACAGAGAATGAGCAAATAGTTGTATTAGCGCAATGACTAAGCAAGTAAACATGTAAAGAGCATATGCCAGGCCTGAGGTACAACATAACGGTCACCAGAGATAAATGTAAGAATGAGTTGCAAAGCATGAAATGGGTAAGATCCTTTTCATTCTTCCTCATGAATAGGTCTAGTATCCGATCCTTTGATCCGACTCGACTGCATACACAAGACTTCGGATCCAAATCTCAAGTTTCTCTGTGTACTCATAATGCACCATTCCACCCCTAAGCCCTCAGACCTCATTTGCCACCATAGCTGCAAGACGGAAGAGCCATTGCAATAGAGTAAGTGTGTCTTTTGAACAGTTATTTCTCTGAAATTTTAGTAATATCTTTTTGCCTTTTAACTCAGCTCCCCACAGCTTTTCACAGGCATTAGGGCTGTTGTAATGTTTCTCACTTCTCTAGTTTCTCTTGTACCACTTGTGGCACTTGACTGGTACCTCTTTCTAATTTTGTATGTTTTATTTAAAAAAAAAAATAAATTTATAGAATTCTGTCTGCTGTTGTGTTGCAGTTTCCTCTCTTAAACTTTGGTTAAATTTAGAGGTTTGAAACCCTTTTTCTCTTTTAGGGTTTCCTGTTCCTTGCTGCCTGCTATATCCGAGAAAAACCTACGGGTTTTAAGAAGTGCACTTCTTGTGGGCATAAAATTCCCAGTTCTGATGCCCACAAGAAGTGAATCTACTATTTGGGAGCGGCCCACTTGGATACCTCATGTGCTGTGTATGCTGCTTTTAATCCTAGGGGCCTCTCCGACTACAAAATTAAGCAGATCCTGAAAGGATTTCTTCCAGCTGGGGTTCAAACCCCCTCAAAACCAGCTTCAGTGGTCTCAGAGCCGAGAAAGAGACATCATCCAAAATCCCCAAAGTCTTCCTTGGAGCCGTCCGAAAAGCTTCAAAAGTCTCTTATCCAAAGCATCCCTCAGATCCAACTGGCTTAGGCCCTGCTACTGGTTCTCCTCTCCAATCTCCCTCTGTCTTGGATCCCTTTCCATTGAATCCAAAGAGCAGAGTAGTTATGCCAGAATTTATTTAAAATGCCGACCAAGCACTCTAGACTGTCATCTGCCACTTCATCTAGGTCTTCAATGACCTTGTCTGAGGCCGACATGGACAGAATGATGCAGAGATTCCTTAGGACTCTGATCCAGATGGGAGTCCTGCCAGCTCTGTTCCCTCCCAAATCCGTGAGCACATGCCCAACCAATACTGTTGTCTCCTCCGATCTGACCTGCGGTTTCAGAGTCCAAGGATCCTGGATCTTTGAGACTCCGACAGTAACCCTGACCAGCCCTACTCCGAAGCCTACAGATCAGGGTGGGTCTCAGATCCGAGGGGTTGGTGCCTTGTCTGAGGGATGGGGTTCTGGTCCTACTTTGTCGAATCCTTTCCTTCCCCTTGGTGCCTCTGCCCTGGACAGCTTGGGTCTGATTCTGTCCAGAGAGGTCAGATCCAGGGTTTTCCCTGACCTTCTTTCTGTTGCTTTGGCTCCGAGGAAGGTGTGAGAGGTTTCCCTAGGTCAATCAGCTTTTCAGGTTCTAGAAAGGGCTTTTTTTCTGCATAAAAAGCCATCCTTTGTAATCTTGGATCCTATCCATTGCCTCTCACTGGATCCAAGCTCTGAGCCCATCATTACTGCTCCTCCGGGTCAGCCAGCTCAGGGAAGCCTCCACACATTTCCCAGAGGGAATCTGCCTTTCTTCAGGCATCTCTCTGAGCACCCAGTATAAGAGGTACCTCGGAAAGGAACGTGAAAGAGGAGGCACCTAGACTCCCCTATGGAGTCTCTCACAGAGCACACCGATTTTGATGAGGGGGGGATCCCCTGATCGCCACCTGACTGTCTCCTTTAGGGACATCCTGAAAATCCTTGAGCAGAAAGGTGATTGGTCCTCCCAAAATCATTGTCCTGAGGAATCGGTGTTCCTGGAGGTTTTCGGGGCTGGCTCATCAACGTCTTGGGTGACTCTCCAAAGGATAAACTTATTGATCTTGTTTCCCGCTGGGTTTGGAAGGAACTGGACACTGTCAAGCCCATCCCCAAAGCGCTCGGATAAATTCTTAGCCCCCCCCCCCCATCAGACAGACTTCATTGGAGCAAGTGCCCCAGTTGATTCCCTAGTTGTATTGGCAGCCACTAAGAAGGAGTTAGTGGAACAAAGCTCCTCTGTCCATCCACTGAACAGGGAGTTCAGAGTGATGGGCAGGTTTGGAAAGCACATATATGCCTCACCCACTTTTGCACAGAAGTTGTTAAATTACCTGGCACATTTTACTCGCTTACAGAGAGAGTTGATTAAGAACCTTTCAAACTTTGAATCCATGTCTGTGGAGGACCTCAAGAAGGTTTCTTCCCAACTGGCTACGCTCTCATCCATTTCCCATACAGCGGAGGTTACCTCAAGAGCAGCTGGTTCAGGCATAGCCATTAAGAGACATGCCTGTATGCTGCTATGCAACTTCATGGAACCCTTCAAGACGTCTTTTGTTAATGCTCCCTTTGATGGCTCCTCCTTGTTTGGGCCATCAGTAAAAGGTACACATACCTGCGGAGAGCAGGAGGGAAAGGCCTTGTCTGTTGTTGGAGTCAAGTTCTCTACCCTTAAGCATACATTCTCCAGGAACCAGCAAGTTGATAAGAAACTGTGGTTCCGGAAGTCTCAAGGACCTTTTCAGGAGTAGCGCAGGGATAACTTCTTCCAGAGGCATAGGAGGAGATTTTAATGGCAGAAATCACCCCAGAGGTAGAGGGGGAGTCTGCAGAACCAGGACTTCAGAGGCTCCTTTTCCAATAGGCCCTGTCAGCTCTCCTGAAGTGCTCCCCAACTGTCCATCTCTGGAGGCAAGTCGGATGTTGTGTTTCCCTGCACCTGGAAGCCTTGACAAATCTCATGAACAGTCCATAGGTGCTAAATGTAATATCCAGAGATTAATACATTCCCATCACAAGGAAGAAACTTCCTGACGTTCCACCCAGTCAGTGAGTACACAGCCCAAGAGATTCAAAAGCTGCTACAAAAAGAGTAACCCAGGAGGTCCCACCTGAACAAATAGGATTTGGAACTTACAGGTCTATATTACAAGATCGAATGTTTAGGTGATCGAACACCTAAACATCGAACTTGTAATATCGAAAGCAAAAAACAGCGAATGGCCGATTTAACGTAGGGAAAGATTTCCCTTGGCCATTCACCAGATTTTGCCGTTTTGTTTACTGTAGAGTGATCTCTGAGTTGGTATGTTTAGTTAGGGGGGGTGTGGGATGTAAAGTTGTGTTTTTTTTTTTCCTGTGGCCGACTGTCTTTTCCTGCGCCATTCGACATTTTGGGTTCGATATTATAAGTTCGATGTTTAGGTGTTCGATCACATATGCATTCGCTCTTATAATATAGACGTGGAACTTACTCCCTCTTTTTTGAGTGCCAAAGAAAACCGGGGATCTGAGAGCAATTCTGGATCTAAGCAGTCTAAATCAGTATGTAAAGAAGTCAAAGTTCAGAATGGTTATAGTTCAGTCCATCCTGCCTCTTCTGAGCAAGGACTGTTGGATGTGCTGTACAGATCTCCAGGATGCATGCTAGCATATCAAAATAGACTGGCACACCAGGAGACATCTGCGCTTTCGGCTGGGAGCCAGTCATTACCAGTTCAGAGCATTGCCCTTTGGTCTCACCACTGCCCCCAGGGTGTTCACCAAATGCATGGCGGTCATGGTAATTCATTTGAGACTCGAAAGATTCTAGGTGTTTATCTAGATGATTGACTCCTCCCTGCTACAACCAGGCATCAACTTCTACAAACCAGGGATTGCTTCCTTCGGATCACCAACTCCCTAGGCATTACAAATGAACCTTGCCAAATCAAAGCTGACTCCTGTACAGACTCTGGAATTTATAGGTACTCAACTCAACTGGATACTAGGACTCAAGTGGTGTCACTACCTGTTCATCACATCATATCATTGAGAAATCAAGTGCGGGACATACTGTCTCTTCCGTTCCCTCCAGCAAAACTAATGTTACAAGCTCTTGGGTCAGTGTCAGCTGCCATACTTCTAGTTCCTCTAGCAAAATTATTTATGTGAAACCTTCAGTGTTCCATTCTGTATCAGCCTCTATCTTTTCCCATAAAACTCACCCCAGTTTGAAAACGTCATGTTCACTGGTGGAATCGGTCAGACAACCGCTTTCTGGGCAGACTGTTCACTCTTCCTCCCCCAATAGCCACAGTGACCACTGACGCTTTCCAACTGGGGAGGGGGAAGGGGGTGGATTTCATGGGCAAGATGGTCCAAGTTACATGGATCCCCTCGAAGACCAAGTTGCATATCAATGTCTTAGAGATGAGAGCAGTCCTACTAATGTTGCAAGCCTTTCAGGATGTTCTCACTGTAGGGACTATTGTGATCCATACAAACATGTCAGTAGTCTGGTACATCAACAAACAAGGAGGAACCTGTTCCTAGCCATTGTGCAGAGAGGCAATGAGGGTCTGTGAATGGACGGTCTCTTCAGACTGCTTTATTACTGCAGCACATACCGGGGAAAAAACAACATGCTGGCAGACAAACTCGACAAGTCCATTCTGATTCCCCATGAGTGGTCCCTCAGACAGTAGCAAATGTGTTCAGCTGCTGGGGTCAGCCTTGCTGTGACCCATTTGCCTCTCCCCTCAACTAGAAGTGCAGCAGGTAGTTTGCTCTGATCCCCCTTTTGAGGGAGTCATCGAGGGATGTTCTGACTCACTATTGGCCCCCGGGTCTCCTCTGTGTTTATCCCCCTCTCCCTCTCATTCCATAGTTGCTACAGAAAGCAAGAAGACTGAAAAGCTCAGTCATTCTCATTGCCCCCTTCTGGCCTCGACAGTTTGGTTCCCCTTCCTATGGTCTCACTTGAAATACTCTCCATGGATACTGGAGCCCTCTTCGGATCTATTATCTCACCCATCAGGAATTCAATATCCCAGTCTTCATGCTTTCACACTGACCGCATGGTTTCTCCACTTCCAGTAATTGTAAGATGGTCTAGGCTTGCTTCCCCAGTTCGTGATATTATCTTGGCTTCCCAGTAGGCCTCCACCAAGGAAGTCTACAGAAGTGGAAATGATTTTTCCATATGAGCGTCCAATAAGAATACTGATCACTTTTCAGCACCTACTTTGGCCATTCTTCTTTTTCTCACTACACTCTTCAAGGAAGGGACCAGTTTTTCTACTATTAAACTTCAGTTGGCAACCATATCTAACTTGCATGCTGGTTCTGAATCATTTTATCTGACATCTTCCAAACTATGTAAAGCTTTCTTGAAGGGAATTTTCCTTCTTATACCTCCAATAAAGGATCCCTCTTCTACTTGGGATCTGACGGTGATCCTTAAAGGTTTAACTCAAAACTCTTTGAACCAGCAGATAAATATGACATGAAGTTTCTTTCTTGGAAAACAATCCTTCTGGTAGCTACCACTTCAGCAAAAAGAATTTCTGAACTCCAGACCTTATCAGCTAGGCCTACTTACATTATTTTCCATAAGAATAGGTCATCTTTATGAACAACCCTTTTTTCCTAAAGTGACCAAGGAGAATAACATTAACCAGTCTGTACAATTAACCAGTTTGCTTTCCAAATTTTTCTAATAAGGGAGAATATATGCTACACCTTCTTGATGTTCACAGACAATTACATTTTTATCTTCACAGAATGAAACCATGCAGAAGTCTGATCAGCTGTTTGCATCCTTTTCTCTTAACCGCCTTGGTCAGGCAGTATCCAAAATTATTTTGGCTAAATGGATTACTAATTGTCTCTCGCTGATCTATTCTCAAAAAGGGTTGGATTTGTCATGTTGTCCAAGAGTGCACTCCACAAGGTCTATGGCTACTTCCTCTGCTTTCTGTTCAAGAACTTCCATGGGTGATATCTGCACCGCAGCCACTTGGTCAAAGGCTCATATCTTTATTTCACATTACAAAGTAGACATTTCCAGAAGCAGAGCTTCGGTGCTCCTGCATGTCCTTCCTTAAGGGCCTCCTGAGAGTTAACGTAGCTGGGGTTTCTGACCCAGTCGTAAGGAAGAATGAGAAGGACTACATCAGATTTAGAAGTTGTGTACTTACCATAACTTGGCAGCTGTGTTGTCCATTTTCATTCTTCCTCACCTTCCCTCCCAACCATCCCCTGGCCCTGTCAATCCTTGAAGGATCTTTGGAGGTTATAGAACCCTCGTGTTTCTGGTTTGAGCCTCATCTTCTTGCTTGTGTCTGTCCCATCTCTATAGCACAATGGACAGTGGGGCAGCAGACTCGATCCAAGGAGTTGGGGATGGAATGGAGCATTATGGTTAGAGGGATTAGCTCAAGCTTTGGATCCGAAGTCTTGTGTATGTGGCTGAGTCAGATCTGAGGATTGGATCCTAGATCCATTCATGAGGAAGAATGAAAATGGACAGCACAGATGCCAAGTTATGCTAAGTACATAACTTCTAAATAACGAAGAGAAAGTAGTAAACTGAGAAAATGGGAAGAATAAGTCGAACAAGAGGCTGAATGATGAAACTGGACCATGGTAAGCCTGCAGGCTTAAGGCTGTGAGGTAATGAGCTGCTACTTGTGGCTGAGGGTTTGATCCCCACAGCCTCATTTTTGCTTACTGAGCGATTCTGAGCAAGTCACTTAACCAAGCAGTGATTCCGAGCTGAGTCTGAGACACTTATTTATATTTATTTATTCCAGTTTGGTGACTGGGGAGGTCCACTGGGCACAAAGATCCCATTTTCAGTGGAGGCCCGGGGAGAAAAGCTCCACAGTACAATGTTACATCACATAATGAAAATACAAATAAAAATACAAAAGCTAAAAATGCAAAGAAAAATTATATGAAATTACAGTCAAAATAGGTGGAAATTCCACAAACAGCTGGTAAAATGCAGTCAAGTATGAAGTCATTCAAAATTAAGCAACTAAGAAGTTAAAGAAAATTGTCCTGGAGGACGAGAGGCAATAAAGCATAAGGTTGGATGTAGATATATTAGTTACATTAACAATGTATGGCTATGAGAGAAATTAGAAAGGTATGGGGTTTAGCCAGGAGAGAAGGAAGAGGGGAGCTTGGGAGGTATAGAATGAAGAGTGCAGTTACATTTTCTGTGAGTATGCAGGTAGGAGTGGAGTTGTGTTTTGAAGGAGTGTAAGTTGTCACAGGTCCTCAGTGTAGAGGGAAGGGGATGTGTTTCTGTGTTTAGGGCAGAACTTCCTTATGAACTGGTGCTCTACTTAAGTTAACAAAGGCAAATTAAAAAAAACGTTGTACTGCAGTCTGCTCTCGCCTATTCTCTCAAAATGTGACTGAATATGTTCCATGTATTTGTAAGATGCCAGTTTTCATAGCAAAATTTTCTCGGTGTAATGGAGAGAGTGTTACCAGTTTTGGACTTGACTCTTCCATCTCATCAATGGTCCCGGGGTAGTCACCAAGTATTTGTGTCCCTAGTAGCAACCCATCTCTGGTTCCAGGGATCCAAGATGTTTCCATACCTGGATGACTGTCTTCTTGCTGCCCCATCCAAGGAATTTTTAGAGGTGGTATCTTCACTTAGCTTTTCATTTTCTGGAAGCAATGCTGCACTTTGCAAAGTCCCATTTTCTTCCAGTGTAGACTATTTAACCTCCTAGGACGATTTCTGGAAACTACATCATTTCAGTTTTTTCTTCCTAAGAATGAAATCCTATCTAATAAACAGTTCTGTCAGTTTGTACTGAAACTTGCTTCAAAGCGCTTTGCTTAATACAGTATTTCGTATGGTTTGTCATGCCAGCCTTCATTTAAGGGCCCTTTAGTAGAGTGTAAGAGTACAGTAGTTTAGGATCTCAGATTTTCTATTATCTGCTCATATTTCTAATCTATGCAGTTCCATCTAATCTGGTGACTCAATCAGGCATTTTTTATGCAATTCATACTTGCTTCAATCTCCACTAATGACAGTAACTATGGATGTGGGAATTGGGATACATTTTGGTATGCATATGGTTCAAGAAACCTGTATGGGCCGCACAGTGGTGCAGCAGTTAGCATTGTCGCTTCACAGCAAGAGTTTCTCTGGTTCAGTTCTCGGCTGGGATGCCTTCTGTGTGGAGTCTGCTTGTCCTGCCTGTGTTAGCTTGGGTTTCCTCCAGGTGCTCTGGTTTCATACTACGTTCCCAAGACATGCTGCAGGTGGACTGGACATTCTAAATTGGCCCTAGGTGTGAGTGTGTGCGTGTGTGTGTGCGCCTTCTGAGGAAGGTTAGGCTCTGGACTGGCAACTTGACACAGTAAAACTCTACTGCCACTCGTGTGAACTGATGATCCACTCTGGCGACTCCTAAAGGGAGCAACCAAAGGGATAAAAAGTAGATGGTTCAAGAAACTTGTATGCCTCAGGAAACTCCAAAACACCTTATCCTAAAAAGTGAGAACTATCCTCTGATACTTTCTAGCAGTCAAGACTCTGTGACTAAGGGAATGAGTTCTGTAAAATAAAATGACATGGCAATAGTCTACTACATCAGCAAACAGGACGAGACTAGATCTTTCACCATTTGTCAGAAGGTGATGAGAGTGTGGGAGTGGACCATTCGGTCACAGCAGTTTCTACTGGCATGGCAGATTCCTGAAAAGGCAATTCTTTTTTCCAGAGAGGTTGAGCCAGTGCCTGTTAATAGCTTGTGCATCTTTACTCATTCAGAAACTTCCCAGGAGGATCATTTATCTGTAGGAATACTCAACATGCAACCTCTTTGTTTTTCTAACAAATGCCAAATGTGGCAGTTATTACTTGCTGTTCCTACCTCCGCTGGGGGAGGGGGGGGATTGAACAAAGGATGCTCTTTCATACTCCTGATCTGATGATTTCTTCTGTTCTCCCTCCATTTCCTGTGTTTTGTTGGAGCTTTTTGCCTGCAGGTCTACCACCTATCAGCTTCTTGAAATCTTGCTGAGGTGAGAGTAGACTTGAGATGAGTGTCATTCAGGCAACATTTTTTTTTCTACCCTGCACTATGCCATCCTTTCAGATTCTGCTAAGCCATAGCTGCATTCCCTTCCCAGTAGTCTTGAGTGTCTGGCTTCACTATCCTCTGAACCAGAGCAATCCATATTCAAGGGTGGACCCTAATTATCTCCAGACCAGAGAAGTACTTGGCAGACCTCCTTATCCCTTGGAGTTGTGTTATTATTTGCATGTTGCCTTAAGAGACGTCGCAGTTTACATTTGTTATGTTTTATTAACCAAGTTAATCTCTTCAGGCGTGTGGTCTGTTTTTCAGGGGGGAGATCCATGGTAGTGATAACACTTACTACAGGAAACTTGGCAAGGACAATAGAAAAAAATTATCTACGCATTTCATCATTATCAGTCCCCTACATGAGGCCAGGATGTCATCTCAATTTTTGACACAGCTTTGATTCAGAGTTAGTGTTTTATCTTCGAGTGCCTTGCTTGACTGCTGTAAATCTTCTGCCACACAATCCATCTTTTGGCTGGACAACCTTATGGCCTCTTGCCTTCTTCTGTTGCTCCAAAATCTTCTTTACCATATCATCATATGGTTTTCTGCTCTTGTGACCAGACCATCATAATCACATTCTTCTTGACTCTCTGTACAGTTGGGGCTACTTTAGCTTCTACTCTGATGTCTTCATTTCTTTGTATGTTCCACAGAGTGTATCCTACTGCTTATGTCAGACACTTCTTCACCATCATTTCAGGCTTGCTCAGCTGCTCTACCTTCACTGCCCCTGATTCTGTGCCACACACAAGTACTAGGTGTACTTCTGCTTTAGTCACCTTACTCTTCAGCTTCTGTGGCACTCTTCTATGATATACTACCCTTGACACCTTGGGTTAGTTGGCTGCAGTCACTCTGATTTTGGCATTGGCTTCTTCATTCAGACTTTAGCCACACCTTTCAGATACATTAAGCTGTTAACCTGTTTCACTCTTCCTCTCAATTTTCAGATTCTCATGATTTCCTTTATTTGCTGCCATTAATGCTGTCTTGTCTGTGCTCAGTTTCATTCCATATGCTTTCAGTTTTGCATTCCAGCTTCCAATTACTTGAAGTTTCTGTTAAGAATCTATTCGTAGTGCTGCATCTTCTGCATACAGCAGTTGCATTGATCTCCTCCTCCTCCTGAGCTGTTTGCTAATGTAGTCCTTCACTAGCATGAACGGTCGTGGGCTCAGAGCTGAACCCTGATACACCAGTCACTCCCACTGGGAGTCCCTCTGTTAGTCCAAACATAGTTCATACTTGTGTATTAAGGTCCTTGTATTTATTCTAACAGTGTTTCTTGGACTTTGAACCATTGCAGGACTGCCAAGATTTGCTGTCTTGGGACTTTGTCATATGTTCCTTTAAGTTTAGATATTCCCAGTTGGACATTTTTCTCAGCTTCAACTTCTCCACTCTCTCACTGCAAACTTCAGACAAGTTATACTGCATCCATAGTTAAATATAAGCTGCTCATCTCCCCTATTTTCTACTACTCTGTATTTTTATCTCTTGCCTTTTCCAGCACTTTGATGCAGTGTGATGTTTTGACTGAGAAAAAATAAGTTGGGAAGGTTGAAGATATTTGCAATTATGTAAAAATGTTTTACATTGCACTTTAATCACATGTAGTATGTAAATATGTTATTGGATTTTTATGAATAAAATTCAAGACCCACATACATTTTAATTAATTCTGATATAATTGGTAAATTGACTTAAATAGGCTTTGTGCATATGAGTCTAAGTGAAAATGAGACTTATTAGATACTGTTTTTGGCATTTAAAACACGATTTAGAGAGGGATACTTTGTTATGTAAAAGAAAATTGATTTTGGTTTTATTACATCTAATCATTTATCTTCTGTTTATTTTATTTTTTGAATAAAATATTATTTAGTAGAGACTCTTTGGTAAGAAAAATAATCAACGCAAAGTAGTAAAGGTCTGGGGCAATATGGGATTAAAGAAAAACAATATAAGTCAAGAATGAGATGGAGTATAGAAAGAAATATTGTTAAGCAAGTTGCATGTAGACCGCTCGCCAAAAGAAAGGAAAGAATAGTAAAATATATTTGTTGTAATATTATCTTGTATATTTATGGAAAAAGCATAGAAGATAAAAAGAGAAAATCAATTAAGAAAAGATAAAAGAGATCTAGTAAGGTGAAAATGATCAACTTTAAAGAGGCTTTTAGTAAGCAGTGATGGTGCATTAGCAGAGAAAAGAAATATAATATATGTGATATAGGAGAAGCAGTAGACAATGTATTTTTAGAGTATAGTTTTATTAGTATATGATAGCACAACTGCAAAGATTTGAATAGTTTAAGGATGTTAATCTCACTTGAATTTTTCCGTTTGTATGAAACAACAGACGGACAAGATTTGATAAAGCAGATTATGGTTAAAAGAAGGTTGTAAATGTATTTAATAAAATATAAGTTTTGAGTTAGTGAGAGAATAAAATGTTGATAATGAAATAAAATGAATGTGGAGGATAAGTAAAGTGTATATATATATATATATTCCTTCTATGTTCATAAGTGTGTACTAGGCTAATGGCACTGGGGCCTTTACTAGCCTAACCATAGGATTATCACCCTGGCATAGTGCCACGCGACCTTAGTTCCCAGTGCCTTTGTCGAGTAGAACCACTAGAGTTATCCCCGGGGTGAATTTTCTGTTTCCCATCTACTCATCAAGATTTCTCTTGAAGAGAGTCAACGAGGTGCTCTGCTTGACATGCATAGGAAGTCTGTTCCATAGCTTGGGCAGTCTCTGAGTTACGAACCTGTTCCTCCAGCATGTTCTGTTAATTGCGGTAATGTGGTTGAGGTCTCTGGAGCATGTGATGCAGAGGGATTGGAATTTCTTTAGATGTAGCATTTCTAACAGAGCTGGGTCAGACATGGCTTTGTAAGTCAAGCAGAGATGGCCTCTAAGTAGGCGATATGAGACAGAGAACAGTTGGAGGTTTTTTTTGAGTCTGTCCATATAGGACAAGTGTTTAAGGCCTAGGATCCTCTTTGTGAGGTACTTTTGCGGCCTCTCCAGTTGTTGCAGGTGTCTAGTGAGGTACATGCCAAATGGGGCATTGTACTCAATGATTGGCCTCATGAGGGAAGAGTAGAAGGAGACAGTGACCACTTTCTTACTGGATGCAAAACCCTTAGTAATGAGATGTGCCACATAGAAGGACTTTCTGACCACAGTGGCAATGTGGTGATCAAAAGAAAGGTTGCTGTCAGCCTGTGTTCCCAAATCTGTTATAATGCCTTCTGTGTTCAGTGGACTACCATCACTGTGGTAATTCTTGGGATCCTGTTTTTTCCCATAGGGGATGATGACACATTTTTTTGGCATTGAGCTTAAGACCATGGTTCTGACACCAGTCATTGTTCTCAGTGAGGCCATTCTGTAGGATGTCAACATCACTTGGGGAGTTGATAATAGCTCCCAACTTGCAATCGTCTGCAAACTTTGTCAGCCAGAGCCCCTTCATGTTGGCCTGGACTTCAGAGAAGTAGATACCAAATAGGAAAGGACCCAGGACTGAACCCTGTGGGACTCCACTCGTGAATAGTCGGCAGTCTGACTTGGAGTCAGCTACTTTCACACTGTGGGTTCTATCTGTGTGCCAGTTTGCAACCCACCTAATGATATAGGGGTTGATGCCTAGCTCAGTGAGTTTTTCTATGATTCCTGAGTGAAGAATGGTATCAAAATCCTTGGCCAGATCAAGTTAGGCTGTATGAACCACCTTGCCTTCATCCACAGCTCTGGTGACTGACCAAGTTGAGCAGACATGATATATCCTTCACAAAACCAAACTGTGTGGGATCCAGAGCTTGGAGATTCCCTATGTCCTTGTTGATTAGGTCCATAATGATGTGTTCCATAGCTTTGCATATCAGACTCGTCAGGCTAATGGGGCGGTAGTTACCAGGGTCTGTAGTTGCTCCTCCTTCGTGGAGAAGGATGACTGTAGCAGTGCGACATTTAGTAGGGACAAAGCCTGAGGTGAGGCTGTGATTGAACAGGGCACACAGGTTAGGTGCCAGTTCACTCTGTAGTTCATGTAGAACACAGCCAGGGATATTGTCAGGTCTCATAGAAACTGTATTCTTGGCCGTGGACAGTGCTGTTTTAACCTGAGCAAAAGTAATACTGGGTGCCTGGCAGTCTACTGGTATTGTGACTGGTCCCTTGGGGGAGAGGGGTAAAATTGGTACTTTGGCCAGTATATTGACAATGTCTGTTGGCTCATATAGGAGGTACCATTGTGCAGCATCTCAGAGCAAATCTGAGTATTGCCGTGGAGATTCTTTACATAACTATAGAAGGCCTTGTGGTTGACTTTACTATCTGCTGCAATTCTGTTTTCATAGCTATCTTTAGAGGATTTGATGAGGGATCTCAACTTTTTGTTGAGGCTGATAAGGGAGTTTTTCCAATCTTGGGACTTCACCTTATTCTGCATCAGTTTCCTCCTTCTGCTGTAGAGTTTGTTTATGGCAGGAGACCACCAAATTGGCTTCCTTTTTTTGGAGGAGAGCGTCTTGGTTCTATTGGGTATGGCGAGATCCATGCATTTGTGTACGTGTTCGTACAGTGCACTGGTCTATGATTCGGCGGTCCTGCAACTATTCTCCATTTGCATGGGTGTCGTGAAGTTAGCCACCTCTGTTTGTAGGAGCCCAAAGTTAGCTTTGGAGAAGTTTTTCATGGTGGTTATCTTTGCGGGGGGGGGGGGTGGATTTCCAAGGTGATTAGTTTGTGGTCAGATCTAACCAGGGAGGAGCTGACTATTGGTGTAGAGCAATGGTCGCCCATGTTAGTAATAACCAGGTCAAGGATGTTGCTACCTCTAGTGGGGGTAAGAACGAGCTGGTCCAAGGCATTGGAATTAATGAACTCCAGGAAACGTTGGGCAAGTGTATTGGTACATGAGTAGTTTTCCCAGTTAATGAAGGGGTAGTTGAAATCGCCTAGTAAGAGAGTGTTAGGTTTGACCCTAATATTCTCCAAGGTGCTTAGGAACGTGGAGTGCGAGTCTTGGGACATGGTTGGGGACATATAGCAGGCTACAACCTGAATCGCTGTCTTACCTTATGTTAGCTGCACCTGACGGATCTCTGCGTTATGTTGGGCTACCAGTCTGGAGGTGTACGCATCCTGTATGAATATGGAAACACCACCGCCTTTGGAGCTTCCGTCCAAGTTCTGGGGCCGAAAGGTGTGGAATGAGTTATACTCTGGTAGTGCAGGGGTGTTTTCCGCTGCCCTGAACCAGGTCTCTGTTACAGCACAAATGTCGATGTTCTCCATTTTGATGAGTGCTTTGAGTGAGTGCATTTTGAGATTTAGACTTCTAGTGTTGAGCAGCATGACCCTCACATTGCATTTGTTTGTAGCTGTTATGGTGGTAATTTGGTCTTTGGAACACCACCTAAAAAAGGCACTATAGGGGTGGCAAGAGCCTTGGCCAGTATCCGGAAGCCCAGGGGTGACAGATGCAGGCCATCTCTGGCAAAGCATCGAGGTCTGTCAATCATGTCACCCCAGGCAGACAGATACTGGATCCCCTTAGAATGACACCAGAAACTTAGCCAATTTTTGAAATCAGCCATTTTCTGCTTGTACTGTGGTATAATTCTGGGTGATGGTAGGATGTGAAAGTAAACTGGTAAAAATTTTGTGTGTGCGCATTTTATTTATTTGTGTATGTTAATCAAGAAGGCGTGCTGTTCTGAGGACCATTCTGAACCATGATAACTGTGCCAAAGCACAAAACATTTTACACATATATAATACAAAGCTGATGAAATGAATTAAAACATACAGTGAAAAACACTTACAGTGGAGTGTAAATAAGCCACCTAAATGTGAAATACACTTAGAGACAAAGGTACTGGTAAATAAAGATGAGATAAACTGTTTTAATCCAATAGAAAGGAAACTTACTAGTGAGACACTTGGTGCTATGTAAAATATTCCACATCTTAAGATGGAACTTGCTTCTGCTATAATTGCTCACATCGAAGAGTGCCATCATGTATGCAGAATAATACACAGCATACAAACTGAACAAATGTGTGTGTATATGGCAGACTTAAAATCATGGAATTGTAGAACGCTCAAGGCTACTGAGTCTTGTGACCACTACACCTTGCCAGTTCCCAACATAGACTGCATCTCCCCTTTCAAGGAGGGATAAGCCTGTCAAGCCTGGGATGAATTTATGAATACCTATCCAATTAACCAGATCCCATTTGAAGGTAGATAGTGTATCACCCTGATTTATCTGCAGGTGTAGTTTATTCAATAAGTGAGGGAGGTGCTGAGTAATGAATTTGACTCTTTACCTTGTTTTATTGATCTGCTGAAGTAGGTTTAGACCCTTGTTCTGGTATTGCTGGCACTGTTTTTGATTTGTGAGAGTACTAGAGATCCAGGACTACTGAGTCCCTGACTGCTCAGAAGGCAAGACACATGTCTCCTCCTATAAGATAGAGAAAAGGACGACAGTGCTTCTAGTCTTTTCTGGCAGCTTATAGATTTTAAGCCTGTGATCCTCTTTTAGTAACCTCTCGGGTCTTTTTAATTGTTAGACATATCTGTGTGATACATTCCAAAGGGAGAGGGGCGTAGTATTCTGTAACTGATCTGATCAGTGCTGAATATAAGGGGGCAATAACATCATTAGATCATGATGATATTCCCTTGGCGCCTTGGCAATCTGCTATGCCAAGTAGAAATATTTCCTGACAACTGCTGCTACTTGATCAAAGGAGAGAATACTGTCATCTCAAGTTCCCATGTCTCCAACTGACTTTTCATTTTGAAGTATGGAGTATTGCCAATGCTGTATGCCAGTGGATGTTTTTTTTCTGTCAAATTTGACAATATTGTATTTTTAGCATTTAATTTCTTCTCATTTTCATTATATCATGGATTTATAAGTGTAATTTCCTGCTTGAGGACTTCTGAGTCAGAGGGGGATTTAACAGTGATTCATAGTTTGCAGTCATCCACAGACTGGGTTAGCCATAGGTCTTGGTTTTTAAGTCTGTAGGTCAGAGAATTAAATATCGAACAAAAGCGATCCCAGCACTTAGCCTTGTGGAACACAACTGGACACTTTATGTTCTGTGATGCTGCCCCTGCCATCTTCTCCATGTGGGTTTTGTCTTTTAGCTAATTTGCTATCCATTTTCCCACATATGAGTCCATTTTTAATTAATTTAGTTTAATAATAATAATACTAGCGTGAAGGAAGGTGCCAAATGCCCTGCCCAAATCAAGATAGACTATGTGTACAGTGTGACCACTGGCAACAACTTGTGATGTTCTTCATATTGATCACTGCTGCAGTAGTTTTAAGCTGTATGGGTTATATCTTGCAAAATATATAACAGGCAACCAGCTTCGAAAGCTATAGGGCATGTTTCACTCACCCATACCATTGGTCAATTTGAGCTGAGCTGACTAAAAAGACAGGTTAAGGCAGCAAGCCCTTTATAGCTTTCCTGCTGTTGAGAAGCGTGCTCCTCTGTGGGCTTTTAAGGCTTGATGGTTAGCTAATACTGCCCCATTTCTAGGCAGCAAGTTCCATTTGGGGGACAACCTTCCAAATTGCTTTTAAAATTGTTTTGATTAACTTAATTAACTTTTTGTGAGAAACCAGTACCTTCAGGCTAGGACAAACTACTTTCCTTAACATTCTTGTGACTTTTATGTACTTATAAATGGGAGTGCACTGTTTTGTTTTTTTTTTACTTTTGTGATAAAAAGTTGTTTCAAATATACTAAAAAACTGGAATAAATCCCAAAGTGGCAAGCGCCAACCAAACAAAAAATAACCACCAAAGGTGAAAAAAGGACCAGCTGAGCTCACAAGTAGTGTGAGCTAAGCTGATCCTTTTTTTTTGCTTTTGGTAGTTATTTTTTGTTTTGTTTCAAAGTATGTTTTCTGTGTTGAAACTGCATTTATTTTACCATGGAACAAACTGCTATTTATAAAACTCTGTCTTCTTCTAGCGACAAAAAGAAAAAGCTAGTTAGCCTTTGGCACCACAACAGGTTGGTAATTTGCCACAGCCAAGTGGGTGACTCTGCTGTGGCCAAAGCTGGTTCCTCAGACTCTGAGGACAATGGAGAGCCACTCTTGTAGGTCATGGGAAAAGGAGCAGGGAAGATGCCCCTGCTTAGCCAGAATATTGTGCCCAACCCTAGGGAAGCTATTGCTGGCACTACTGGGTCTGTTTTCCTTCTCTTTCCTGTCAACAAGAGGCCAAAAAAACAAACACTTAACCTTTTGCATGTCAGTTACTGTGGACAGGAGTAATTTATTGGGATTGGCTCAGGGTCTTGCGCAGGCTTGTTGACCCTTCTTGAAAGATGGTTTATGGTAAAGGAAAAAGAAATTTCTCTTTTCCTGAAAAGGTTCAAGAAATGGAATCTGTAGGAAATTCCAAGATGGCTGTATGCCGATCAGCAACTTAACTACTTCTCTCCCAGAGTAACATAAACTGAGGAAAAAGGAGTGACACTACTATGGTTTTTTTTTGGGCATAGTTCAGTTACTGACTAGTAGGTACAGTGCGTGGATGGTAGTAAAGAAGAAATATGGAACACCTGAAAGAAAATCAACTAGAAAAGGCAAAGTGAAAACATGGTCTGGGAAGGATTCTGCAGCTCTTGATCAAAAAGCAGTTCAAGCTTTAGCTTTTGTTAAAAAGATGGCTTCCAGAGAAAAAAAAATAAGTGTACTCAGTAGTGATTAAAATAAATGAAACATTGAAGGACTATATCAACTCAGATAAAAGTCTGGAAAATAGAAGAGGCTTTCACTAGCTGTTCATATAAATTGATAAAACAGCAAAAATCAGAAGATGAAATGAAGAAAAAACTGCCTGAATATGAAGCTTCTCAAGAAGAGTGATTTCAGAAAATTGAATTAGAAGACAGAGCCTACAGAGAAAATTTGAGTGCTGTACCAAAGAAACTGGAAGGAACAGACTGAATTAATTTTATGACACATAAATAAACAACTGGACTGGTGTTCCACAGCAGGATGTGTTAATTGAAAGGGCAAATAGAGTGTATTCTTAAAACTTGGCCGTGAGAATGCAGCCAAGATCTATATTAGTAAAGATGCAATCACACCAGCAGAAAGAGTTGATCCTGACAAAACTGTGGCAGACAGTAGAGACAGCAGTGAGTTTTTAGAAAATGATTAATGTTAAGTTGTCAATCTCGCCTTCATTCTTGCTTGATGGGTTCGGAGCCGATCCCGCGGCTCCGACTCGGCACTTGCTTTAGCTCGAGAACTCCTTTTACCAGCTCGAGGCAGCCCCATATCCCATGATGCAAGGCAGGAAGTACCCAGATCTCGTTTGCCGCTTCGCTTGGGAGGTCTTCTCTTTACCAGCTCCTGGTAAGTAGTTCACATTTGTGATATTTAAGCCCCTTTTTTAGTTAAAACTAATTTTTGATAGTTTAATTTCAATTTTAACCTTTTTCTGACAGAAATCCCTGTCTCTTTTAATTTTTTTTTAGTCAGTCAATTTTCCCTATCCCTTCCCCCCCCTGTTAGGGTGTGTGTGTTGGTGTTTTTTACTAAATACCTCTTGGTATTAGTTTAATTTAATTTGACTGGTGTGTGTGTGTGTTGTGTTTAGACACCATGTCTAAGGAGAGGGTTTCAGGTTTTAAGAAGTGTGACTCGTGCTGTCAGAAGATGTCTCTGACAGACGGTCACACTTCTTGCCTGTACTGTTTGGGCCCTCTTCACCTGCAGGACTCCTGTGCTATTTGTCACTCCTTCAGCCAGAGAGTCCTGCAGGAGAGACGCAATAAGTTGATTCTCAGGGGTCTTCTTAAGCCGGAGGGCTCTCCGGCTAAGTCGGCTCCACAAAAATCAACCAAAACTGCCAAGGCCCAGGCTTCTGTTTCTAAGCCTGCGGCCTCGGCTCCGACTCGTATAGAGTCGAGATCGGCTCCGGCTGGAGCCGATTCTGGATCCACAAAGCTTTCTGCTTTGACCACTGTGGTGTCGGCTCCGATCGGCTCCGACACCCGTGTGCGGCCATCGGTGTCGGCTCCGATCGGCTCCGACACCCATGTGGCACAGGCATCGGTGTCGGCTCCGATCGGCTCCGACACCGTTACCTTGGTAGCTGTATTGGCTCCGGCTGGAGCCGATACATCGAGACGTTCTGCCGGCTCCGAGAAATCGGTGCCGACAGGATCAGTAGTATCGGCTCCGATGGCCCATTCCAGGAAGAGGTCGAGGTCTCCTTCCTTGGAGCCGATACTTTCGGCTCCGGCTGGGCCTCTTCTATCGGAGCGGAGCCATCGGAGCCGATCTTCAAGGTCATCCAGGTTGTCAGATCATGACCTAGAGAGAGTGGTCAGTAGATTGCTCAAGTCACAGGTACTGGCCCAAATGCTACACAGTCCGTCTCAGCAGGCGACTGTTGGTCCACACCCGTTACAGTTCCTCCTTCGACTCTACCCCAGAGTTTGGAGTTGGAGTCTTCGGGCATGGTTACTGCTACGGCTGGAGGACGGATACCTCCTTCTGTCCCTTCAGCCCCTACTCTTATCTCCTCTTCCTTAGAGGCATTCGTGGTCGGGCTTCCATGGTCTCCTCCGAGGGGTGAGTGGCATCGGACCCTTGTCCGAGCCCGCTCTTCCCTTGGAGCCTCGGCCCTGGTGAGCTCGGCTCCGACATCTGCCTCGGAGACTTCCTTTTCGTGGCCCCTGGAGTTCCTAGCTCTTCGGAGCGGGTTCTCTCGGACCTGCCTGGGAGGGAGCATTCGAGGTGATGAAGAGTGTACTGGCCACTGGTATCAGTCAGCAGTCTCTTCCCGTAGCTCCTCCCTCTATTGTACCTGTTGACATCTCTGCCACTTCTCTTGCTACAGGACCCAGAGATCCTCCGCCTCAGGTTTCCCCATTGGGAATTTCCCCTCTTCCGAGGATTCTCCTGATGTTTCGGGAGATCCTCCTAGGAAGAGGACTTGTAAGAGGAAGCATGTAGACTCCCTGAGTCTGTCACTTGGATACTGACTTTGATGAGTCAGAGGGATCCCCTAGATCCCCTCTGAGGATGTCTCCTTCTCAGACATCCTAGAACTTCTGAAACAGAGGGGAAATTGGCCCACCAACAATCCCTCTGAGGATGAGTCAGTATACCTAGAGGCGTTTGGATCTCGGCCCTCCACCTCCTGGGTGTCTCCGCCTTCGACCCCCTTATGCAGGTTATTGCACGAAGGCGTGGACAGCTCCTGACTCTGTAGAGCCAGTCCCTAGGAGGCCTTCTAAATTTATCACTGCCCCTAGTGACAAACAATTCCTTACCAAAGGTGTCCCGCTGATGCCATGGTGGTGGCTGCGGCCACCAAAAGGAACTTGCAGATCCTTCCGTGCCCATCCTTCCTCCTAATAAGGTCTCTAGGACCATGGATAGGTACGCCAAGCGGATGTTTTCCTCAGCGACCTTTGCTATGCGTTCGCTGAATTATCTTTGTCACTTCACCAGACTCCAGAGAGATATCCTGAAGGAGCTGGGAGAAGTAGTTCAGGATCCTACAGCTGCAGGGGCCCAAGAAAAGATTGCTTCGCAGCTAGGAACCCTCAATTCCATTGCTAACTCCTCCATGCGGCTAATATCTTATGCTGCGGATGGAGAGTAGAGCCGCAGGCACAGGTGTGGCTCTTAGACGCCAAGCCTGGATGCGGCTATGTGATTTTATGGATCCCTTTAAGGCGTCCTTCACAAATTCTCCCTTTGATGGGTCAGCTTTGTTTGGCCCTCAGGTGAAGGAGACCTTGACCAGGTGTGAGCAGGACGGCAAGACTCTTTCTGCTGTTGGAGTCCGTTTTCCACCCCTTCTAGGCCTTATCCCAAAGGACAGAAGGGTGGGAAGATGTGGTTCCGTAAATCCCAAGGAGTCACGCCGGATTCACGTGGTCAGTTTACCCCTAGAGGCAGAGGGGTAACAACAACAGGCGCTCTAGAGGCAGAGGGGTCCAAGAACCAGGGCAACAGGGAGTCTCTTCCTGAGAAGCCCTTTCAGCATCCCTGAGGTGTTGCCCGGCTGTCCCTCCTTGGAGGCAGTCGGGGAAGATTATCACTGTACCCAGAAGCCTGGCATTCCCTCACTCAAGACAGATGGGTACAGTCGATCATATCCAAGGGTTACATAATTCCTTTCGAGGAAAGTCCCTTCCCCTCAAGTTCCCTTCCAGATGTACCACCGGTCTAAGGGACATTGCAGAGTTAGAAATCGCAAAACTACTGCAAAAAAGAGCCATTCAGCCAGTTACAATAGACCATTCAGAGCCCGGAATCTACTCAAGGTTCTTTTGGTCCCCAAAAGACGGGAGACTGGAGACCAATATTGGATCTCAGCAGACTCAACAAGTCTGTCAGGAAGACAAGATTCGAATGGTCACTCTTCAGTCAATTCTGCCCTTCTTACAGAAGGACAACTGGATGTGCTCAATAGATCTTCAGGATGCGTACTATCACATCAAAATTCACAGACACTCCAGGAGATTTCTCCGCTTTCGGCTGGGGTCCAGTCATTTCCAGTTCAGAGCCCTGCCCTTTGGTCTCACTACAGCCCCAGAGTGTTCACCAAATGCATGGCAGTGGTCACGGCTCACCTGAGACGTCAAGGATTCCAGGTGTTTCCGTATCTCGACGACTGGCTCCTGTCAGCCACCACCAGGCATCAGCTTATACAAGCCAGGGATTACACAATAGACCTTTGTTCTCATTTGGGCATCTGTCAACTTCGAAAAGTCATCCTTATCGCCCTGCCAGTCTATTACCTTCATAGGCAAACTTAAACACTGTTCGGATGTCAGCTACCCTTACAGAACAAAGAGTTTCAGACATTCAGACTCATGTCAGGATCATTCTGGCCAGCAAGAAGGTACAGGCCAGAATGGTTCTAAAGGTATTAGGTCTCATGGCTGCGGCCATTACTCTTCTTCCCTGGCTCGATTCTACATGCCTCCTTCAGTGGATGCTGTTCACACAGTGGTCATACCAGCAACTCCCAATGCGTCACCAGATTCTGGTGACACAAACATGCAAAGAACATCTTGCTTGGTGGATCACATCGTCTCAGGTTCACCAAGGCAGGTGCTTTGTACCTCCGTCCCCGATAGCCACTGTCACCACGGATGCCTCCCTGATCGGGTGGGGGGGGTCATTATCAGGGCAGGATGGTTCATGGGACGTGGCAACCGTTCGAGTACCATCTGCACATAAATGTCCTGGAGATGAGAGCAGTGCTTTTAACGTTGCAAGCCCTCAACGACTTTCTTCCCGTAGGGACAATTGCAGTCCTCACAGACAACATGTCTGTAGTTTGGTATATCAACAAACAGGGCGGAACCAAGTCCTACCCCTTGTGTCGAGAAGCGCTCAGACTATGGCAATGGGTGATCTCCTCTCATCGGTTTCTGGTAGCAACGCATATCCCTGGGAAAACCAACATTATAGCGGACAGATTGAGCAGAGCTATTCTCATGCCTCACGAGTGGTCTCTCAAGCAATCCATAGCGGAAGAGATTTTTCTGGAATGGGGTCGTCCATGTTGCGATCTTTATCCTACTCCCCAAAACAGCAAATGTCCAGACTTCTTCAGCCTCTTCCCTCTTTCAGGCCATCCCCCCAGAGACGCTCTGACCCAGGATTGGCCCCAGGGACTTCTTTATGCCTTCCCTCCATTTCCTCTGATCCCTCAGGTGATCCAGAAAGCTACCGTTTGAGAGCCAAATTGATTCTCATTGCCCCTTACTGGCCTCGACAAGTTTGGTTCCCGTTCCTCCATCGTCACCTTTTGGTGCAGCCGTGGCATCTGGACCCAGTGCCAGATCTACTGATTCACCAATCCGGTCAGCTGCACCGGTCAATCCCTTCTCTCAACCTCACAGCATGGTTGCTCCACTTCCTTCCTTAGCCAGGCTTCCTTTGATCTCTAACCCAGTTAGAGATATCATAGTAGCTTCACTAAAATCCTCTACCAGGAGGATTTACACAAGCAAATGGAACGTTACTCTTATTGGGCTAAGGCCCAAAATATTGATCCTTTTACTGCCCCTGTTCAGGCAGTTCTGGACTTCTTAGCAGAGATTTTTCATGCAGGCTCCTCTTCTTCAACAGTCAGAGTTCAGTTGGCTGCTATTTCTAATTTTCATGTCGGGATAGCAGATCATAATATTATGTCCCATAGGCTCTGCAGGGCCTTCTTGAAAGGAATTTTCCTACTAAAGCCTCCAATCAGGAATCCTCCTCCTCAGTGGGATCTAAATTTAGTGCTGACATCCTTGATTCTTCCCCCCCTTCGAGCCAGCTGTTTCTTGTTCCCTGAAATATCTTTCTTGGAAAACGTTATTCCTAGTGGCTATTACATCTGCCAGGAGGGTGTCTGAACTTCATGCTCTTTCAGTTCGACCCCCCTATTTGATTTTTCACAAAGACAGAGTATCCTTGAGAACTAATCCATCCTTTTTACCTAAGGTCGCTTCAAAAAACAATCTGAATCAATCCATTGATCTCCCCGTATTTTTTCCTAACTATTCAGATAGAGCTGAACAAAAGCTACATTATCTTGACGTCCACCGTCAGCTCAGATATTATTTGGACAGAACAAAAAAATTTAGAAAATCTGATCAACTTTTTGTTTCCTATGCGGATAATAAAAAAGGCCTACCTGTTTCTAAAGTGACTTTGTCCAGATGGCTTTCTTCGGTCATCACTGAAATTTATACGTTCAGGGGAAAACAGCTGTGCTCAAAACCTAAAGCACATTCAACTAGGAGTTTAGCTACTTCTACAGCTTTTCAAGCTAGACTGCCTTTGGACACTATTTGTGCAGCGGCCACTTGGGCCACTCCTCACACTTTTGTTTCCCATTACAAATTGGACTTGGCCTCCAGGGACAGAGCCAATTTTGGCTCTACAGTCCTCAAGAGTTTGTTCCATTGAGCCACCCAGGATAGAGGTGCTAGGGCGGTCCCATCAAGCAAGAATGAAGGCGAGATTGACAACTTAACATTAAGAAGTTATGTACCTACCATAACGTTCCATGTTAGTTGTCTTCTCTCGCCTTCTTTCTTGCGACCCTCCCTCCTTCCCCTGGCCTGGACAGACCTTGTATAAGAAACTATTATGCTAAAGACCATTCAGACCTGGTCCTTTTTCCATCTGTAAGTTTCTTCTTCCTTTGGGAAGTATTTTATGCTTGGTGTTATTGCCCTTTTGTCAACAAACGAGATCTGGGTACTTCCTGCCTTGCATCATGGGATATGGGGCTGCCTCGAGCTGGTAAAAGGAGTTCTCGAGCTAAAGCAAGTGCCGAGTCGGAGCCGAGGGATCGGCTCCGAACCCATCAAGCAAGAAAGAAGGCGAGAGAAGACAACTAACATGGAACGTTATGGTAGGTACATAACTTCTTATTCTCTGTACAGTAGGCTTTAGAGAAGGAAATTTATACCAGCAATCAGGGAATGTCAAGAGGCAGGTGTGAGATTCATAAGTTCATAGGAGTTTACTAGGCTAATAGCCCTAGGGCCTTTACACACGTGAATTTGGGAATTTATTCCAGAGCAGTGGCAATCTTTGGGAGATGTATCTGTCTGTCCAACATATTCTGTTAATGTCACAGGCTAGATTAAGATCCCTGGAGTGAGTGACTTGTCCCATTTGATTTGAGGATGTGTAGCAGTTCCATTAGCGCAGACTGCTCTGTAGGGTATGCACAAGTTGCCTCAGCAGCCTGTAGAATACGGATTACAGTGACAGGGCTTTCAGTCTTTCCATGTAGGTCATGTTTTGGAAGCCCTGAATGTTTTTGGTGAGAAATCTCTGTGGTCTCTCCAGTTACTGTAGGTGTCTGGTGAGGTACATGCAAAAGGAAGTGTTGTACTCTATTAGTGGTCTGATGAGGGTTGAGTACAGAGGAGTTATAACATCCTTAGTCTTGGATGTAATGACCTTACTTAAGAGATGCGTAATGTAGAAGTCTTTTCTTAACACTGTGGACACATGGTGATTGAAGTTTAGATTGCTATCAACCTGTGTTCCCAAATCTTGCACTACTGGGTTTGAGCTTAGGGGGTGCTGTCAATATTGTAACTTTCAGAGACTTCCTTTTTACCAAAGGAGATAATAATGCACTTTTTTGCATTTAGTTTTGGTCCGTGACTTTGGCACCAATCATTTATGTGCGTTAGCCTCTTTTGTAATATGTTGACATTGTTTCGAGACTCAACGATTGCATCCAGTTTGCAATCATCAGCAAACTTGGCAAGCCACAGGCCATCTACTTTTGCCTGGACTTCTGAAAAATCGATTCCAAACAGTAGGGGGTCCAGCACAGATCCTTGTGTAACGCCACTTTTAAATGGTCTACTGGTAGAGGTGGAATCCCGACTTTGATAGTATGTGTTCTGTCAGTGAGCCAGTTGACTAGCCATCTAGTGATGTGATTCAGGCTGGTGTATCCAGCTGTCTTCAGAGTATTTATTTATTTATTTTTTTTGGCAGATCAAAGTCATTTTTGATGCAGAACAGGCTGAGGAGGAAATAAAAAAAAGTTTACCTAACTAAAAGTGAGCCAGCAAGCATAAGGAGACTCTGCTTCTCATTTTTCTAACAGAAAAGTTCATAGAGAGACTTTGCCAGTGAAACCATTTCTTGTGATCCAAAGGAAAGTACTATAGAGACAGAGAAGAGCCCAGGAGTTAACTATAAGAGTCAGGAGTACATTGGACCAGAACCAGAGTCTGGTGTTGGGAGATGGAAAAGAACAGGAAGAAGACCAGCAATACCATATTTAGTGAATTAATTGTAGACTATAAAGCATTAATCACATTTGTGAAATATGGCTTTGCAAGAAAAACTGGCAGAAAAATATTGGATCTGATGTCCTTCTCATTCTGCTTCACTGATGGGTTATGGATCCAATCCTCTGATCCGACTCAGCCACCTTCTACAGACATCAGCTTCCAGGCAGGAACTCCTCCCTTACCCATAATCCTCTGCACCTAGCTCAACCTCCTCAGATCTCTTTTGCTGCCAATGCGTACAGATGCGTTTTTCAGCGCTCGAGCAGATAAGATATTTCTTTTATAATCTAAGCTTTAAAAGTTAAACTAATTCTTATTTTTCCTTAACAAGTTATACTTGTAATTCTTCCTCCCTACTTGTTTAGTCTGTATGAGGTTGTTTCTTTCTTCCATCTTTCATTTCCTTTTGGGCCTTGGCCCTTGTCCACCCCCCCCCCAAAATAAATAAATAAATCTTTTCTAAAGTAGTTTAGATTTTCCTTTAATTATGAACAAACCAACGGGTTTTAAAAAGTGTGCTAAGTGTGAAAGGAAAATCCCACAGAATGACACACATGACAGATGTGCTTATTGTTTAGGAGTGGCTCACTTCCATTCCCCTTGTAATGTCTGTAAGGGGTTTAATCCTAAAGCCATTCAAGAGAGGAAAAACAAACTTATTCTGAAGGGCGTTCTGCCCACTCGATTATCTACTCCAGGGTCTCAAACCCCCCTCAAATGAATCGCATGGCTCCAAAGCAAAGAAATGCTGCCACAAGGAGTTTAGGGTGTCTTCTGAGCCTCCAGCTAAGATTCCAAAAGATTCAGATCCAAGAACGTTTGTGCCGAGACCCATGTCGACTTCCTTGGATCTGATAGATTTGACCGCTCTGAATGAGCCTTCTTCAAAATCTCCTGTTCCATATACTTTGTCAGATCCAAAAAGATTGGATCTGGGCACTCGTACAGTTCCTCGGATTCCCAGTATACACTTCAGTCGCCTAGATCATTTATTAGATCCATGTCTGCCACGGTTCCAGTGAAAATCTTACAAACTCCTAGCCACTCACATCCTTCCTCAGTGGCTTCTTCAAGATCCTCTAGAGAAGCCTATACAATGACGTGGACAAGATGGTTAGGTCTATTATCAAGGCTCCGATCCAGATGGGGGTACTTTCATCTCCGTCCCCTTGTGGATTTGAGAGTATTCCTCACACTTCTTTTTATCCATCTCTGATCCGAGTTATGGTTTCGGAGCCCCAAGACAACAGTTTTCTGAGGGATTCGGGGTCAGATCAGATGACCTTTGTTTCCTCAACACCGACTGTGACCTTGACTACCTCTGCTCCGAGATCCTCTGAGTGGAGTGAGTCCTGGAACTGGGATGTCACAGCCAGATCCGAGGGCCAAGGTTTGGCTGTAGTTTTATCGGATCTTTCTCTCCTCCTTGGAACTTTGGCTATCAACAGCACGGGTCCAGTTCTGTCTGGGAGTCGGGGTTCTGGTGTGCTCCTGCCTCCTCTTTAAGGAGTTTGGTGGGGTATCCCCGGGACCTTCGGCTTTCCAGGTTTTAGAAAAGGCTTTCTCTGCAAGCTGAGTATCAGACCCTTTGACTTCTGCTGCTCCCAGTGATCCTACATTGGATCTGGGTCTTGGACCTTCCATTTCTGTTGTGGTCAGCCTGCCTTTAAGGACCTCCAGACCATTCCACCTGAGGTGGCCCCTTCCTCTTCTGACTTCTCCCCTGAATATCCCATGGAGGAGATTTCACAGAAGAGGTTGTGCAAGACGAGGCACTTGGACTCCTCTATGGCGACCCTTACCGAGCATACAGATTACGATGAGGGAGATGGGGTTCCGAATTCACCACTGGATGATGTCTCCTTTGCAGACATCTTAAAATTTTTAAAGCAAAGAGATGGCTGGTTGTCCAAAAGCCCCTCTTCTGAGGAATCTGTATTTCTGTAGGTCTTCTGGGCGGGCCTGTTTATATAAAGTTGGTCACCAGTCAGGCCTAGAAGGAGATGGACACCATAGAGCCTGTACCAAAGTGTCCAGACAAAACCTTTTCTCCCCCCAAGCACCGAATCTTTTGGAGTAAGGACATCCAAGTTGATACTATGGTGGTGGTAGCAGCTACAAAGAAAGAGCTCGACTATCCATCCGCTGAACGGGGAGTCCAGAGTGCTGGACAGGTTCGGGAAGCATACATTTGCTTTGGCGACTTTTTCACTTAGAGCATTTAATTACTTGGCACACTTTATTCAACTACAGAGAGACCGGGTTAGGAACTCTGAGTCCTTTTTGGAGTGCATGTCTAAGGAGGAGCTAGATAAGATTTCTTCTAAGCTAACCACTCTTACTTTCCTGGCGAGTTCTTCCATGAGGCTCGTTTCCCATTCAGCAGAAGGATCCTCAGGGGCAGCCAGCACCTGCATTGTGATACGTTGACATGCATGGATGAAGCTTTGTGATTTCATGGAGCCCTTTAAGGTGTCTTTTGTCAGTGCCCCCTTTGATTGCTCTTTTTTGTTTGGGCCATCAGTCCAGGACACCCTGACCTGCAGTGAGCAAGAATGCAAGACCTTGTCTGCAGGGGGGATCAGGTTTTCCACCCCTCAACGAACCTATTCCAAGTAATCAAAGAGGGACTAAGAACACTTGGTTCCATAAATCCCAAAGTTCTTTTCCTGATTAAAGCAGAGAGTACTCCTCCAGAGGCAGAGGAGCAGGCTTTAATGGGAGACACTGCCATAGAGGCAGAGGGGGGCTGCAAAGCCAGGGCTTCAGGGAGCCATTTTCCAACAAGCCCTTTCAGCGCTCCTGAAGTGCTGCCTGACTGTCTGACTCTGGAGGTAGTTAGGGGCACTCAGGCACCTGCGCTTAAATAACAAATGCTAGAGTGCAGAGCATAATATCCAGAGGCTACTACATTCCCTTTTCTCTATCCCCTCCAAAAATAAAAAAAAAAAAAAAAACTCTCCCTGACATTCCACCCAGCCAGAGGGAGTTGGCAATTATAGAAATCAAAAAATTACTGCAAAAGAGAGTCATCCAAGAGGCCCCAGCTGAACAGAGAGGATCCAGAACTTACTCCTGTTTCTTTTTGGTGCCAGAGAAAACAGGGGATCTGAAGCCTGTCCTGGACCTAAGCAGACTCAATCTATATGTAAAGAAAGAGAAGTTTCGAATGGTGATGGTTCAGTCTATCCTTCCGTTACTAAGGAAAGCTGATTGGATGTACTCTGAGGACTTAAAGGACACGTAGTATCACATAAAAATAGAGAGGTGCTCCAGAAGTCATCTGTGCTCAAAATAGAGAGGTGCTCCAGAAGTCATCTGTGCTTCTGCCTGGGAGCCAATCACTTCCATTTCAGAGCCCTGCCCTTTGTTCTCACCACAGCCTCCTGGGTGTTTACCAAAGGCATGGCTGTGGTCGCAGCTCATCTCCGACTGCAAGGGTTTCAGGTATACCACATATCTAGATGATTGGCTCCTAACTGCCCCCCCCCCCCCGCATCAACTATCTCAGGCCAGGGACTATCTTTATTGGATATCCCACTTCCTGTGCATCACCATAAATCTGGGCAAGTCACAACCATTGCCATTATAAACTTTGGAATTCATTGAAGCCCAGCTAAACACAATTACACAGATGGCTTCTATGCTTCAGCACTGCATCAACACTTTGACTTCAGGTCCAGACCATATTGTCTCATCCCTCTCCTCCTACCTCATTGATTCTACAGGCCCTAGGATCTATGGCAGCTGCTATAGTATTAGTATGTTTAGCCAGATACTACACGCACATTCTACAATGGACACTCTGTTCAATGGTCAGTTCTACATCATTTCATATCTGTTCCTATTAGGTTGATCAACATTTGCAGAACTCATCTAGAGTGGTGGATCCACTTGGACCTGATGGTCAGCAGACCTGTCATCCCCTCCAATAGTCACAGTGACCACGGACGCTTCTCACCTAATGGAGAGTGGGGGGCATTTTGATTGGAGGATGGTCCAAGGCACGTGGACTCACCTAGCGACCCAATTTCATATCAATGTCCTAGAGATCAGAGCTGTCCTGTTAACATTGCAAGCCTTTCAGGAGGCTCTTCCTCTGGGGACCAGTGCGATTCACACAAACATGTCAGTCGTTTGGTATATCAACAAGCAAGGAGTGACCCATTTATACCCACTGTGCAGAGAGGCCATGAGAGTTTGGGAATGGGAGAGCTCTTCAAATGCTTTCTGCGTGCAACAAATGTACTAGTGAATTCCAACATATTGACGTACAGGCTCACCAGGTCCATTCTGATGCCCCACAAGTGGTCCCTCAGTCAGTCAGTAGTAAACAAGATATTCAACCATTTTGGTCTCCTCTGCGATGATCTCATTGCACCACTTTACAACCAGTGCAGCAGTTATTTCGTTATGATCCCTCCTTCAGGGAATTGCCAGAGAGACGCTGTAGTCCACAATTGCCCCCCCAATCGGTCTCCTGTATGCCTACCCTCCTCTTCCACTTATCCCAAAATTTCTTCAGAAAGCCAGACAGTTAAAGAACACAGTGATCCTCATTGCCCCTTTTTGGCCTCTTCAGATTTGGTTCCCCTTCCTCTGGTCTCACCTCAAATATCCTCCATGAATACTGGGACCCAAACCGTTCCTCCTCACTCACCTTAAGCTAGGACTTCACCCGTATATCCCCCTCACTCAAGTTAACCGCATGGTTTCTCCAATTCCCATGATTGCCAGAGGGTCCAGGTTTTCCTTGCCAGTGAAAGCTATCATTCTAGCTTCCTAGAAAGCTTCCAGCAAGAAGGTATATAAAAGCAAGTGGAAAAGATTTTCTTTCTGGGTTGCTAATAATCACATTAATCCCTTTTCAGCACCTGTTTTCTCAGTCCTTTCCTTTGTGATTTCTTTAAATAAAGTTCTAGTTTTGTGACCATTAAGCTTCAGTTAGCGGCTATATCCAATTTCCATTCAGGATTACCTTCGGGATCTGTCGCTTCAGCCAGGTTATGTAAAGCCTTTATGAATGGTATTTTTCTTAGACCTCCAATCAAGGACTTGACTCCTCCATGGGATCTGACTGTCATCCTGCAAGCTTTGACCCAAAGACCCTTTCAGCACTATGTTATTGGGTGACTTCAACTACCCAAACATTGACTGGGAAAACTACTCAAGCCCAAACACCCTCGCCCAACGGTTCCTTGAATTTATAAACTCTAATGCGATGGAACAACTGGTCACCACTCCCACAAGAGGGAACAACATATTGGACCTGGTCATCACCAACATGGGGACTCTATGTTCCACACCAGAGGTAAACCCCTCATTGGTAAGATCAGACCATAAACAAATTTTCCTGGACATCCATATCCCGTCCCCCGCCCCCAGCCAAGGAAATCACTGTAAAGAATTTCTCAAAAGCCAACTTTACACTTCTCAAGACTGAGGTGGAATCCTTCAAAGCCCCCAGGCCAGAAGATAATACAGCCCAATCCGCAGAATCCTTTACAAATGCATTCTATGAGCACCTGCAGGAATGCATGGATCGTGCTATCCCAAATAAAACCAAGACTCACTCCTCCAAAAACAGGAGACCGGTCTGGTGGACCCTGGCCATAAATAAGCTATACAACAGAAGGAGGAAGCTACTACATGACAGAGCAAAATCCCAAAAAGGGAAGGCATCTCTGATCAGTATTAGCAAGAAACTTCGATCCCTCATAAAATCATCAAAGGCCAGTTTCGAAAGAAAAATTGCCCTAGACACTAAAGATAATCACAAGGCCTTCTTTAGTTATGTCAGGAACATGGGTGGAAACTCCCAGATATGCTCTGAATTGTTGCATAACGGTACAAAATATAATGAACCTACAGACATAGCCAACATCCTGGCAGACAGATTCAGCAAACCCCCCCCTTCCCCCCCAAAGAAGCAAACGCCTATCCCAACTGAATGTAACCTCTGTGATATCACAGATGCACAGGTGAAAGCTGCCCTCTACAAAGCAAAAACACAGCATCTATGGGACCGGACGGTGTCCCAGGCTGTGTCTTACACGAGCTCCAAGAAGAACTGAACCCTCACATTAAGTCACTGTTCAAACTTAGCCATACTACAGGATATGTACCCAAAGAATGGCGTACAGCTACAGTGGTCCCACTCCACAAAGGTGGTGCCACAACGGACCCCGGGAACTATCGCCCCATAAGCCTGACTAGTCTGGTCTGTAAAGCTATGGAGCGTATTATCATGGAACTCATAAACAAAGACATTGGGAGCCTCCAGTCACTGGACCCTACCCAATTCGGCTTTGTTAAGGGCAGATCTTGCCTCTTAAACCTACTTGATTTCTTTGAAACAGTTACCAGAGCCATAGATGAGGGCAAGGTAATCCACACAGCCTACCTGGACCTCGCAAAAGCCTTCGACACAATACCTCACTCGGGCATCATAAATAAGCTTACCAGCTTAAATATCAACCCCTATATCACAAGATGGGTTGCAAACTGGCTCAGAGATAGAACCCACATGGTCAGAATCGCAGGTGCCATGTCCGAATCCAAACCAGTTACAAGTGGCGTCCCACAGGGCTCAGTTCTGGGACCTCTCTTGTTCGGTATATACTTCTCTGAGGTTCAGGCTAACACGGGGAGATTATGGCTGACAAAGTTCGCAGATGACTGCAAACTGGGGGCCATAATCGAATCTCCAGCTGACACAAGCATCCTCCAAAAGGGTCTCACAGAGACGGATGCTTGGTGCCAGAGCCACGGCCTCAAGCTAAATGCTAAAAAGTGCATAGTCATCCCCTTTGGGAAAAACAAGGTGCCTACAAATTACCACGTACCAAGTACGGAAGAAGTAATTAGAGATTTGGGGACCAACGTAGATAGTAATCTCTCCTTTGATAATCACGTTGCCAAAGTGGTTAGAAAGACCTTCTATATAGCCCACCTTATCACAAAAGGGTTCGCATCTAGATCAAGAGAGGTCATTGTGCCCCTCTACTCGTCACTCATCAGGCCCATAATTGAATACAATGCCCCTTTTGGGATGTACCTTACCCGACACCTGCAGCAACTGGAGAGACCCCAAAAGTACCTCACCAAGAGGATCATGGGCTACAAACAGATGTCTTATGCAGCTCGACTAAAACTCCAGCTCTACTCAGTTGCTTACCGCCTACTCAGAGGCGATCTATGCCTGACGTACAAAACCATGTCAAACCCAGAATTAATGGACATGCTCCACCTCAAAAAATTTAAGTCCCTTAGAGCTACACACTCCAGGGACCTAAACCTCAGCACAAAAATAAATAGGACATGCTGGAGGGACAGATTCATTTCCCAGGGGCTCCCCTCACTCTGGAATAGAATCCCAGTTCATGTTAGACATAGCCCCTCGCTGACCCTCTTCAAGTGAAATCTGGACGCGTGGATGGGAAATCGCAAATTCACCCCTGGGATGTCTTCTGTGTCCCTGCTAGACAGAGGCACAGTAAACTAATCTTAAAAGGGTACCTTCTGTGACCTACTTTACAGAGGCACAGTAGGCTAATCTAATAGGGAGGTGGAAGCCAAATACACTCTGGCTAGGCTTATAAATGCCCTAGGGCAGATAGCCTAGTATCTACCTATGAACCTATGAACTGGCTAATGGTTGTGACTTGAAATATTTATCCTGGACACCTGCTGTACTCTTCGCTATTACCTCAGCAAAAAGAGTTTCTGAATTGCAGGCACTTTCGTCCACGCCTCCTTATATTATTTTTCACAAGGATAGGTTTTTCCTCAATACTAATCCTTCAGTCATGCCAAAAGTATCTACAGAATCTAATATAAATCATTGCATTCAGTTACCAGTGTTCTTACCCAACTATTCTAACAAATTTGATCTTGAACCTGCAGGTTTAGGATCCGTCCTTGGAAATATGCTCCAACCTTGGCGCTGAACAACTGAGCTCCTGTTCTCCTACCCATAATACCACACTCTCCCTCTATCCCTTAGAGCTCGTTTGCTGCTCGTTTGAACAGCTGCAGGGTCTGTCGCTGAGCTCCCTCCAGGATATCTAAGCGATTTTTGGGTGTTGGAAGTTAACGCTTTTTTTTTTTTTTTTTAAATAATTTCTCCTTCTTTTACTGTCTTTTCTTTAACTACCGGTGAAAAAGTTTTTTTTTATTTTTTTATTGTGATTAGCTTAGTTTTAGAGGGTTGATAGCATAGGTCTGTCCATCTTCTACTTCCTTCTCCTCTCTTTCTTTCTTCCTGCTGTGGCTGAATCTAAGCCAGCAGGCTTTAGGAAGTGCACAGTGTGTGGGCATAAGCTCCTTCACTCCAATGGTAACACTCTGTGTGTTATCTGCTTAGGGGTGGCTAATCTAGATACCTCCTGTTCTATCTGCGCAGGCTTATCTAGCGTGCACTGATAGGAAGAAGAAATTGATCTTCAGGGATCTTATCCCTTCTTCTGCTCCCCCCAGTATGAAATCCACTTCAGGGGCTCAAACCTCCACCAAGAAAGTGTCCGACAAGGGTAAGGATCGGGACAAGAGGAAACATTCTCATGACAAAGTCTCTGCTCCCGCAGGAGAACCTCCAGCAAAAGCCCATCCGTCTGCTTCGGCTTCTCCTCTGCTCTGATCCCTTTGCTTCTCCCAGGAGCCGGCAGGTCCCTTACCCAAGTCACCTATTCAGGCTTTGCCCAGGCACCACTCCAGGCCGTAGCAACAGCCTCTACTGCTAGGTCTTCCTGTAGCCTTTCAGAGTTTGAGGTGGACAAGCTCTTGAGGAAATTTCTGAAGGCGTAGATTCAGGTGGGGGTTTTACCTGCTCCAGCTCCCCCTGCAGCCGGGGGTTCTCAACCAGTCTTTATGCCTGTTTCTCCTTCTCCGATCTGCCCTTTGGTGTCGGTACCCTCAGATCCAAGGATCCCAAGTTCCGAGAAGTTGGCGCTGGTGGGTACCTGTACCTTGATGCTGACTTTCTCCCTGAGCCGTTTGGCTCCAGTGTCTTCGGGCCCAACTGACTCTTGAAGCCATAGCTTCAGAGTCTGGTCCAAGGGGTTGGCTTCAGCAGCCCGTTTTTCTGAGCTGCCCCTTCCCCTTAGTGCTTCAGCTCTCAATATTTCAGCTCCTACTCCACCTTTGGCAGCAAGCATGGCGAGAGTTCGCAGGGCTTCGATGTTGATGGAGCGTGCTTTGTTGGAGTTGCCTTTGGGGTCTTGTTTGCCCTCAGTGTTTGAAATAGTAGAGAGGGTTCTCTCAGCTCCTACAAGATACTTGACACTCCCATCTTTGGACCCAGCCCCTCTCCCAACTGAAATGCCTGCGCCGGATCCTTTGACTCTGTCCACCATGGGACAGCCTGTTCAAGGAAGCTTCCAGTTGGCTCCACTGTAAGAGCGCACCCCAATGTCTTCTGACACCTACCCGGAACATCTCCCCGAGGAGGTGCACAGGAAGCATGCATTCAAGAGGAGGCACCTGGATTCCCCTCTAGAATCCCTTACCAAAGACACGGATTTGGATGAAGGGGAGAGTTCCCCCAGATCCTCGTCTAAGGATGTCTCCTTTGGAGACATCATGGAGATCTGGGACAGAAAGGTGGGTAGTCTATCCACAAACTTAATTCTGATGAGTCTGTGTTTCTGGAAGCTTTTGGGACAGGTCTGTCTATATCCTGGGTCCTCCCCCTGCTTGACCCCCTGATTGACTTGATATCTAGCAGGGCATGGAAGGACCCAGACACAGTAGAGCCCATACCCAAATGCTTGGATAAGATTCATAGAGTGCCTGTGGATAGGCTGCACTGGACTAATAGCATCCCAGTCAATGCTATGGTGGTGGCAGCTGCCATGAAGAAAAAGCTGGCCCAGGAGAGCTCTTTCGTCCACCCTCCGGACAGGGAGTCCAGAGCGGTGGACCAGTTTGGTAAGCGGGTCTGTTCTTCAGCAGCTTTTTCTCTGCACATGTTGAACTACTTAGCACATGTCATCAGGCTTCAGAGAGACCTTGTCAAGGAAATCTCTTGGCATCTCCTCCAGAATGGCCACCCTTCATGCTATTTCCAACATGTCCATGAGGTTACTCTCGCATGCTGCAGAGGGTTCCTTAAGGGCGACTGGTTTGGGCATACCCATTAGGTGTCACGCCTGGATGAGGCTCTGTGAATTCTTGGAACCCTTCAAGGTGTCCTTTATCAACGCACCTTTGATGGGTCATCCCTTTTTGGCCCTACTGTCAGGGACACTCTCTCCCAGTGTGAGAAGGATGGAAAGACCCTGTCTGCCATCTGAATACAACTTTCTGCCCCATAACGGCCCTTAGGCACCACTGTGCTGGTAAAAAGCTATAGTTCCAGAAGTCTTGGGGGACTTTCCAGGACTCTCAGGAAGACTTTTCCTCCAAAGGCAAAGGGGGAAATGAGTCCAGTGGCCTCTCGCAGCAGAGGGGGGTCCGAGGAATCAAGGGCCCTGAGATTTGTTCTTGGACAGGCCGTTTCAGTAGCTGTGAAGGGTTGCCCGACTGCTCTACTCTGGGGGAAGTCTGGGGACATCTTTTGCTTCACCCAACAGCCAGGGAATCTATCACTGCTGATTGTTGGGTGATCTAGGTAATATCCAGAGGTTATACTATTCCTTTCTTCCAATCACTAAAACCATCCAAAAACCTTTCCAATCTACTGCCCCATCAGAAGGAGGCGGCAGCTCCAGAGATAGCAAAGCTGCTGGAGAAAAGATTCGTACAACCCGTTCCCGAAGACCATTTCAGATCGGGCATCTATTCCAGATTTTTTTTGGTGCCAAAGAAAACTGGGGACATCCAACCTTTTCTGGATCTCAGTTCTCTAAACAAGTCAGTTGCCAAAACAAAATTCCGAATGGTAACAATTCAGTCCATTCTGCCATTTCTGCAGAAGAACGATTGGATCTGCTCTGTAGACCTTCAGGACGGGTATTACCACTTCAGGATGGACAAGCACTCCAGGATGTTTCTCTTCCGTTTGGGAGCCAATCATTTTAAGTTCAGAGTACTCCCCTTTGGAGTCACCATAGCCCCCAGGGTGTTTACCAAAGTGATGACGGTGGTTGCAGCTCACCTGAGACTGTTTGGATTTCAAATGTCTCCTCACCTGGATGATTGGTTCTTCACTGCCTGCACCAAGGATCAATTCATACAAGCCAGGGATTTTCTTTTCCACCTATCTGTGATCTTGGGCATAACCATAAATCTTTCCAGGTCGAGACTGGATCCGGTTCAGGTCATCGACTTTATAGGAGCTTGCCTGGACACAGTTCAGTGCATGGCCTTTCTACACCCAGACAAAATTCAGTCGCATGTGAGGCAGATTCTCACCGATCACCCCCCCCCCACCTTTCTAGTCCTCAGAGTTGGGGTCGGTGGTGACCATTACTCTTCTCCCCCTTGCACTCCTACATATGAGAGTACTTCAGTAGACCTTAGCGGTGCAATGGTCCTTCCTCGAGCTACCCCTGGACTATCCCCTCAAACTTTTTCAAGCTTGCAACGATTCTCTTCTTTGGTGGCTTTACTCCCAGGATCTGTACTCGGGACATTCCTTCCTTCTGTCTCCTCCAAAGGCACTGTGACCACAGACTCCTCCCAGCTAGGGTGGGGGGCATTGGCTGGGTCAGACAGTCCAAGGCACCTGGTCCTCTCTTGATACCAGTCTGCATATAAATGTCCTGGAGATGAGGGCGGTCCTTTTAGGATTGCAAACTCTTCATGCCTCTCTTCCCACAGGGACAATTGCTATTGCTATCCAGACAGGCATGTCGGTTGTCGGTTGTCTTGTACATCAACAAACAGGGGGGATGCAAGTTTTATCCCCTATGTCGAGAAGCCATGAGATTGTGGGAGTGGGCAGTCTCTTCCAACCTCTTTCTTGTCGTAATGCACATTCTGGGGAAGTCTAACATTCTAGCGGGCAGGCTCAGCAGAACCATTCTGATGCCTCTCAATCAGTCAGTCGCGAATTTGATCTTTTAGAAATGGGGTCAGCCTTGCTGTGATCTCTTTGCCTCTCATTTCAATGCCAAGTGCAGCGAGTACTTTGCCCCGAGTTTCCCAGAGATGCTGTGGCCCATGCTTGGCCCCCCGGTCTCCTTTATGCATATCCTCCTCTTCCCCTGATTCCCAAATTCCTCCAGAAAGCTCAGAGGTTGAAGTTCAACATCATCCTCATTCTGGACTTGACAAGTTTGGTCTCCCTTTCTGTGGTCTCATCTTGTGTCCACCCCGGACTCTCGATCCCCTTCTGGATCTTCTGTCCCACCCTTCAGGAGACCCACACCCACTCATCCTCAACCTGAAGCTGATTGCTTGGCTACCCCACTTCCTATGATGGCTAGAACTCCTAGGCTGTCCTCCCCCCATTCGGAGGATTTTGATTGCATCCCATAAAGCCTCCATCAGGAAACCTTACTTGAGCAAATGGAAGAGGTTTACTATTTGGGCTTGATAGTGCCAGTTAGATCCTTTTACCTCTCCGGTTCCAGCTATCTTAGAATTCTTGGCTCACATCTTTAACAGTGGGGCTAGCTTCTCCCCAGTTAAGGTGCAGTTGGCAGCCATTTCTAATTTCCATATTGGCAAAGATTCTTCCTCCTTGGCATCCACTAAAATATGCAAGGCCTTTTTGAGGGGCACCTTTCTACTTCATCCTCCAATTAAGGCTCCTACTCCACCTTGGGACCTTACTTTGGTGTTACAAGCTCTGGTTTTTGCTCCCTTTGAGCCAGCGGCCACAGTCAATTTGCAATTTTTATCTTGGAAGACAGCCTTCTTAGTGGCTTTCAGCTCTTTTAAGAGGGTTTCAGAACTTCACTCTTTATCCATAAAACCTCCTTATCTGGTTTTCCATAAGGATATAGTCTTTCTTCTCCCTAATTCTCCTTTATGCCCAAGGTTGCTTCAGAGGCCAACATTAATCAAGTAATTAATCAACCTGTCTTTTTTCCCCAATTTCCAAAACAGGGGAGAATGCAAACTTCATTTACTTGATGTTCACAGACAGCTGCGTTTTTACTTGGACAGAACAAAGTCTTTCAGGAAAATAGTCCAGCTTTTTGTCTCCTTTGCTAATTCCAGACTAGGTAGACCTATCACTAAAGTGACTTTAGCTAATTGGATCTTAAAGTGCATTGCACTGGCATATTCCAAAAAAGGCATTCCTCTTCCTAATCAGGGCAAAGCACATTCCACTAGATCTGTATCTACCTCTGCATCCTTCTGGTCTAGAGTGCCTATTGATGCCATTTGTTCAGCAGCTGTGTGGCAGTCTTCTCATACCTTCATTTCCCATTACAAGTTGGACATCTATTCCAGGAGGAAGGGCATCCTTTGGCTCTGCTGTGCTTTGGAATATCCTTACATGAGAGCCACCTGGGGCCAATGTAGCTGGGGACTCTGTCCCGCAGGTTGAAGATCAAATGAAGTCAAAAACTTAAGATAAAAAAGTAATGTTTTTACCATAACATTCCATCTAAGTTGTTGCTTCATTTGTCTTCAGCCTTTCCCACCCTCCTTCCTCAGATCCAGGGAGGATCTGGCAGAAGTGACTCGGGTCCTTCTCTTTCCTGTCATCCAGGTCATGCAGTGTTCTGTGGATGGTATGGATAACTTTGCTGGTGTTTGGTGGTGGTTGATGTTATGCTGTCCTCTCTCGCCATATTCTTACATGTGGGAAAGAAAAGACTGTGAAAAGGCCATCTCCTGTGTCCCCCAAAAAATCACAGGAGATGGCCTTTTCACAGTCTTTTCTTTCCCACATGTAAGAAGGGCAAGATGGACAACAAACATAGAACGTTATGGTGAGTACATAACTTTTTTTATTTTTAGCAGCAAACTCGGTCCGAGGGATGGAGGGAGAGTGAGGCATTGTGGGTAGGAGTTCAGTTTTTCGGATCCAAGGCTGGAGTATTCAGCCTAGTTGGATCCAAGGATGGATCTGAAACCCGCAGGTTGAAGACAAATGAAGCAACAACTCAGATGGAACGTTATGATAAGAACATAACTTTTTTTTAAATTCCTTGGATGTTCACAGACAGTTACATTTCTACCTTCGTAGAACAAAACGATTCAGGAAATCAGAGCAATTGTTTGTCTCTGTTTTGTCTACCTGTAAAGGTCAAGCAGTTTCAAAAGTGACAAAAGCAAAGTGGATAACCAGTTGCATATCTTTTGTTTATGAGAAAAATGATTTGAAGTTGCCTAGCCCTCCTAAAGCCCATTCAGCAAGGTCCATAGATTTGTCAGCGGCCTTTTCATCAAGAATTCCTATTGATGACATTTGTGATGCATTTACCTGGTCAAAGTCTCATACCTTCATGACCCATTATAAGTTGGACATGGTTTCCAGGAGCAGAATGTCCTTTGGCTCCTCTGTGCCTTGGCATATTCTTCCTTGAGGCCACCCAAGAAATTATGTAGCTGGGGACTCTGACCTACCAGTGAAGCAGAATGAGGACAGCATCAGATTTATTAGTTATATACTTACCATCACTTGGTATCTGTGTTGTCCTCTTCTCATTCTGCTTCACCTTCCCTCCCAGGCACCTCCCTCCAAAAACACTTCAGTTCTAGAGGATCTGGAAAAGCTTTTGTTGGAACTTGTCTTCTTTCTGTAAGGGGCAGCATACTCGATCTGAGGAAGCTGAGCTAGGGACAGAAGATTGTGGGTAAGGGAGAGGCTCGGGCCTGGAAGCTGAAGTCTGTATAAGGCAGCCAAATCGGATCTGTAACCCATCAGTGAAGCAGAATGAGAAGACTACAACACAGACACCAAGTTATGGTAATTACATAACTTATACATTTTGTTGACTTTACAGTCCACCCACAAATTTTAATAAAGTGAATGCAACACTTTGTCATTTATGTTTAGAAGGACACTAAAAGGAGGGAAAAGTAACTTTAAAACAATTTGTTAGTATATGTATAAAACATTTAATGACCTAGACTGCATGTTATATTTAGCAGTACAGTTTTGTGTAGTGTGTAGTCAGGTTATTGTAAATGTGGGGGAGTCTCTTCAGTGACTGTTGTATTTGTTAACGATTTTAAGAAATGCAAGCTTTACAGTATAACAAAAGAAGAAAGACTGGTCAAAAGCAAGTTTAATGTTAACATGATGCTAGCTTGGGCTTATGGGGTTGGGGTAGGTTATATAAGTACACCGATTATATGTAGAATTAAGGTAGTTTTCTTATTTTTACAAGGATTAATGTTTAGAACAACGGTGTTTTTTAAGCAAGTAGGCTTTAAAAATAAGACAGAATGATGGAAGCCATGAAAATGCTAAGTTTCTTACAGCTGCAAAGATATTAGCGTGTTTTTTTTACCATTAGCAAATGTTCAGTGAGAGTCAAGAAGTGTGCATCTGAAAGCATCTGTAAATTCATTTTTTAGTGAAATTAATAAAGACTCATTGCTGAACTAATTGGGACGTAGGGTAGTTTGGATAATCAAAGTGTTCGGATAATCAAACTGGATAAAAAAACTTCTAAAAATGCTTTTGATGAACAACTGTCTTGTAAAATGCACATTTTAAATATTGCTTGTAAAATCTTTTTGAAAGTTGCTAGAATAAAAAGGTTTTGTGTTACCATGCATTGCTTGAAATATAGGAAGACTGAAACTTAAATGGCTGTCATTATTTAGTGAATTCAGTCCTATTTTTCTCTCTCAAATTGTGCATACAAAGCAAAAGGGCACAAAAAGCCCACACACGAACCTCAGCAGGGGTCCTCACCTTTTATAGTTTCTAAGAAACAAGTTCAGGCCTTGCTTCACACTACAAAAAAAGCAAATAAACTAAGTGCTGACGACAGACTAGTCTGCACTGGGTAAACACAGTGCATCCCACACATCCTCCAACAAGAAAAAGGCACCAAGACTCCTGAACAGCTGCATCATCACTTACCTGTTGCCTAAATTATTAATCTTTTCAAATCACCTTTAAAACGCCTTTATAGCTCAGTGTGAGTGAAAGAAAGTAAAAAGAAGAAATGTTGTAAGAGCCAACAATGTTAATACAGTACATTAAAATTGCAAGCAGTGCGCTAACAAAACTAAACATACTATCCTCCAGCAACAATAGACCAAGATAATGTTCATTAAAACTACTGTACAGTGGAACAGCAAAACGAACAATGTGAAGTTGTTCGATCTCGCCGTTTGTTCTTACACACGGGTTCGGAGCTGATCCCTCTGCTCCGAGTCGGCCACATTCCAAGCTCTGCGTCTAAGAGAAGCTCGAGGCACAGTCCCTATCCCATGATCCCCTGCTGCTAACCCTCAGATCTAGTTTGCCGCTGCAACAGGTCTCGTCGAGTGAGAGCTCGGGCCAGTATCTTTCATATTTTTTCATACCTATATATATATATATATATATATATATATATATATATATATATATATATATATATATATCTTACTAAAATAGTTAGAATTGTTGAGTTTTAGTATTAGGATTACATAGTACTAGCATTAGTGTAGTGTTAGGTGTGTGTCTTGTTTTAAATTAGTGTTAGATTGTTGTGGGAGCGGCTGCTCCTAGGCCTTAGGCCATTTTTCCTTTTTTCTGTCAGGGCTCTGTCAGAATTTTTTACTGATAATTCCTTTTCTTTTCACCAGTTAACTAAAAGTTATTATAGTGTGTGTTAGTGGTAGTTTTTGTATACTTTATACATATAGTTGTATTTGCTATTTTGGGCTTAAAAATATCGGAAAAAGCCAAATCTGGCTTTAAACGTTGCCATTGTGGACAGAAAATGTCCATAACTGATAACCATGTTTCCTGCGTTTACTGTCTGGGCCCTCTCCATCTTCAGGAAGATTGCTCCATCTGCCACTCGTTTAGTGGCAGAGTGATGATGAAGAGACGCAGGAAACTGGTAGAGAGAGGTCTCCTGAAGCCGGAGTTTCAGGAGGCATTGGAAAAGGCAGACCAGTCATCGAAGTCCTTGAAGGGGTCGAAGTCTTCGAAGGTATCGGAGCCCAGGTCATCGGCTCCGAGTACCTCTTCTAAGATTCGGTTGCTGGCTCCACAGACCTTGGAGCCAAGCACTGAGATGCTGCCTCGAGTCGAGGTCCAGGTCTTGGAGCCAGTGTCAGAGGTACTCCCTTCATCGATCCTTCGCTTGGTGACCTCTTCGGCCCCTTCGACCCGTTCCTCCAGACTGTCTGACACCGATGTGGTGCAGAAACTGATGGAGAACACGGCCTTATCCAAACTGATTGCGGTTTCGTCCCAGTTGGTTTCGAAGCTTGAGGCCCTTCCTGTCCCATCTGTTGATCCTCCTTCGAGACCCGTCGAGTCATCGGAGCCGGGAGTCGAGGATCTGATGATCATTGATCCCCCGGGGCCGAAGCCTTCTTTAGTGCTTTCGGCTCCACTGACCTTGACACCCTCGGTACCCATCGAGGGGTCTTGGAGCCGACAATCTCTCCTCGGTTCTGGGGGAGGGGGGAGTCGAACCGAAGATTCGGTTCCGACTCTACCCCTCGGTGCCTCGGTGCAGATTAGTTCAGCTCCATCCTCTGGATCGGAGCCCATGGTTCCGGGCCCGGGGAGACTACCATCTTCTTCAGAACCGGTGGAACCCTCGGCCCGGGGCTCCGGTGCCTTCGAAGCCATGAGGAAGGTCTTGTCTGGTAGGACTTTCACATCATCAGATTCTTCTTCTCCCTCCCCGAAAGGTCCATGTTCTGTCTCTGCACCGCTGGTTCCTGCCAAGCATAGAGACCCAAAGCCTCAGTCAACCCCAGAGGGTGAACCCTGCTCCTTGGAAGCTTCACCAGATGTCCCCTCTGATGATGTCCCGAGGAAGAGGTTGTGGAAGAGGAGGCACATTGATTCCCCACAGGAATCGTTGACATCGGATACCGACTTGAATGAGTCAGAGGGGTCCCCACGGTCCTCCTCGGAGGATGTCTTGTTCGCCGACATCCTTGAAATTCTCAAACAAAGGGGTGACTGGCAGTCCCTTGCCCCTACTGAGGACGAGTCGGTGTTACTGAAGGCTTTTGGGGCTCAACCCTCCACCTTCTGGGTAACTCCGCCCTTTGACGAGTTAATGGATTTAATAGCTCGAAGGGCGTGGGAGTTCCCTGACACATTGGAACCAGTCCCTCGGAGGCCCAATAAGTACATCACTTCCCCCAAGGATAAGGCGTACCTCACCAAGGGAGTCCCAATTGACGCTATGGTGGTGGCGGCGGCCACCAAAAAAGAAATGTCTGAGGCATCTTCCTCTGTTCATCCTCATAACAAGGACTCCAGACAATGGACAGGTATGGGATGCGCATTTTTATTTCAGCGACATTTTCCATGCGATCGCTGAACTACCTCACTCATTTTACCCGTCTTCAGAGAGATCTCTTCAAAGAATTGGGAGATACTCTACAGGGTACCACAGATGCTGCTGTCTCAGACAAGGTGACAGCACAGCTCAATACCCTAAACTCTATCGTTAACTCATCCATGCGGCTCATTTCATATGCAGCCGAAGGATCGAGTAGGGCTGCAGCTTCAGCGATTGCTCTGAGGAGACAATCCTGGATGCGCCTATGCTCCTTTGCAGAAGCCTTTAAGTCTTCCTTTACTAATGCCCCTTTTGATGGCTCCTCCTTGTTTGGGCCCAAAGTGAAGGAGACTCTTACTAGGTGTGAGCAAGAAGGAAAGACCCTGTCTGCCGTAGGGGTCCGTTTTTCCGCTCCTTCTAGACCATACCCCAAAAGGCAAAGAGGTGGAAAAATGTGGTTCTGGAAGACTCAGGGAGCTTTCCAATCCACACCTAGTGAAACCCCCTCCAGAGGCAGAGGAGGGGGAAGGAATGGAAGACGCCACCCAGGCGGCAGAGAGGGTCTGCAGAACCAGGGTGACAGGGATAGCGTCCCTGGTAAGCCCTTCCAGCACTCCTGAGTGGAGGCCCGGCTGTCCTGCTCTGGAGGCAGTCGGGAGTCGCTTGGCTTTATACCCAGAGGCCTGGCTAAAACTCACTTCAGATTCCTGGGTAAAAAGCATAATAACCAGAGGATACAACATCCCTTTCTTAAACAATCCTCCCATCCAAAAAAGTTTCCCAGATGTTCCACCCAGTCTGAGGGATCAGGCTGCCATAGAAATACAAAGGTTGTTAGAAAAAAGAGTCATCCAGCCAGCCTGGTGAACCAAATAGGATCCGGAACTTACTCAAGGTTCTTTTTAGTTCCAAAGAAAACAGGGGACTGGAGGCCAATACTTGACCTCAGCAAACTCAATACCTTCGTGAAGAAGGAAAATTTCCGGATGGTCACGCTACAATCGATCCTTCCGTTTCTTCAAATGAATGATTGGATGTGCTCTATAGATCTCAAGGATGCGTACTACCACATAAAAATGGCCAGGCCATCCAGAGATCACCTGCACTTCTGGCTGGGAGCCAGTCATTTTCAGTTTCGAGCTCTGCCCTTTGGCCTCACCTCAGCCCCCAGGGTGTTCACCAAGTGCATGGCAGTAGTGGCGTCCCACCTGAGACGACTAGGATTCCGGGTGTTTCCATACTTAGACGACTGGCTCCTAACCGCCACCACCAGGCGTCACCTATTGCAAGCCAGGGACTGTACAATCAATCTCTGTTCCCATTTAGGCATAACTCTGAACTTCGAAAATCTGCCTTATCGCCCTCACAGCATATATCTTTCATAGGAGCGGAATTAGACACTACCTTATCCCTGATCAGACTTCCCCAGTCAAGAGACTCAGCCCTGAGAGAACAGATTTCTATTCTCCTAGAAAACAAAAGCCGCACAGGTCTTGAAAGTTTTAGGCATGATGGCAGCAGCCCTTATCGCGGTCCCCCTAGGGAGAATGCACATGAGGATCCTCCAGTGGCTACTCTTCACACAGTGGTCTTACCAACAGCTACCGTTGTCACACAACATCCTACTCACGGAATCTTGCCAACGAGATCTTCAATGGTGGATGAACAGTCACGAACTTACGATAGGCCGCCCATTTGTTCTTCCTCCCCCCATAGCCACAGTGACCACGGACGCTTCCCTGATAGGGTGGGGAGACTTTTTCAGGGGAGAACAGTTCAAGGCGAGTGGTCGGAAATGGAGTACAAACTGCACATCAATGTCCTAGAGTTAAGAGCAGTGTTCCTAGCGTTGCAACACTTTCACGACTACTTACCTCCGGGAACAGTTGCAATTCAGACAGACAACATGTCAGTGGTCTGGTACATAAACAAGCAAGGAGGAACCAGGTCTTACCCCTTATGCAGAGAGGCCCTGAGGATCTGGCAATGGGCTGTGTCCACCGGACGCTTTCTCATAGCAACGCACATCCCGGGGACGTCCAACGTAATAGCGGACAGGTTGAGCAGAGCCATCCTGCTGCCTCACGAGTGGTCCCTCAAAAATCAAGTAGCGGAAAGTATTTTCCGCAGATGGGGCCAGCCTTGCTGTGACCTTTTTGCATTCCCCTTGAATGCCAAATGCAGAAGCTATTTCGCCCTACTTCCCCTTCCGGGGGGTGCCCCCAGGGATGCACTTGTACACGATTGGCCCCCGGGTCTCCTATATGCCTTCCCTCCTGTTCCACTAATCCCAAAATTTCTACAGAAAGCCAAAGGTCTGGAAAGGACGATCATCTTGATAGCACCATTCTGGCCTTGACAGATCTGGTTCCCCTTCCTCCAAGCTCACCAAATAGAGGAACCTTGGACTCTGGACCCAGTGCCAGATGTCCTGACCCCCTCGTCAGGAGTTCTTCACCCTTCTCTCTCGTCCCTCAAATTGACAGCATGGCTGCTCCGCTTCCCAGCTTAGCCAGGTCAGATCTTTTGTCTCCAGCAGTACAACATATTCTGATTTTTTCCCACAAATCCTCCACTAGAAAATTGTATAAGAGCAAGTGGAAATGTTTCGCATGTTGGGCCTCCAAACAAGGTTTAGATCCCTTGGTTGCTCCTGTTCACAAGATTCTAGAATTTCTATCTACTCTCTTTCACCAGGGGGCTTCAACATCCACCATAAGGGTACAGCTGGCTGCCATATCTAATTTTCATGTGGGTGAAGGAGGCGCTACAATTATGTCGCACAGACTTTGTAGGGCTTTCATGAAGGGAACTTATCATTTCCGACCACCTATTCGGAGCCCAGTTTTTCCTTGGAATTTAAACCTGATTCTATCCCAACTCGTGCTATCGCCATTTGAGCCAGCTTCGTCATGCCCGCTGAAATATCTTTCTTGGAAAACCCTATTTCTGGTGGCAATCACTTCGGCCCGCAGAGTTTCGGAACTACAGGCACTGTCAATGAGACCCCCATATCTGATATTTCATCCAGACAGGGTCACCTTACATACTAATCCGTCCTTTCTACCAAAAGTCTGCTCAGAATCTAATCTTAATCAGTCCATAGAACTTCCCACCTTTTTCAGGAGCCATACCAATAAGATGGATTACATGCTTCACAAATTGGACGTACATAGACAACTGAGATTTTATCTGGACAGAACAAAAGAGTTCAAAAAATCGGACCAACTATTTGTGTCTCATGCAGATAGTAAGAAAGGACTTGTTGTTACAAAAATCACGCTATCCAAATGGCTTTCAGACTGCATAAACTTTGTTTACTCATCTTCAAATCAGCCTACTCCCCTCAAAGTTAAAGCTCATTCTACTAGGGCTGTTTCTACTTCTCTGGCACATGTGGCTTGTTTACCTATAGATAACATTTGTGCTGCGGCTACCTGGGCCAAACCTCATACCTTTATTACTCATTACAAAGTGGACAGGGCTTCCTTTGGTTCCACTGTTCTCAGGAATGTTCTCCCATGAGCCACCAGGGGTTTAGGGTGCTGGGGACGCTACCCGTGTGTAAGAACAAACGGCGAGATTGAACCACTTCACATAAAGAAGTTATGTTCTTACCATAACGTTCCATGTGAGTTGTTCATCTCGCCTTTGTTCTTACACTCCCGCTCTCCTTCCCCCTCCGTGTTCTGGAGGAACAGGTACGACTCGTGGCTGGTTGTCTTTCTTATGGTTCTCTGTGACTATCTGTGCTTATGTATGCGTGCGTAGTCAGTCAGGTATAACATATTTGCCTGTATCTATCATTACCTTTTACGTATATACATGTATAGGTAATTTTGGTGCGTTTGCATGTGTAGGCAGGTATATTTTGTTGTCTGGTTTCTTTGCAAACTAGATCTGAGGGTTAGCAGCAGGGAATCATGGGATAGGGACTGTGCCTCGAGCTTCTCTTAGACGCAGAGCTTGGAATGTGGCCGACTCAGAGCCAAGGGATCGGCTCCGAACCTGTGTGTAAGAACAAAGGCGAGATGAACAACTCGCATGGAACGTTATGGTAAGAACATAACTTCTTTGTATGTACTTAGAGTAAAATGACTTTAAATCATATAAACCCTGCCACTAAACTTGCACCATACAGGGGATACCAGCCAGGTGCCCCCAACCTAAACAGAAAATTTATCTCTACAGATGGAAGCTCCACATTTCCCATTTTCTACTTACAGTACCTCGATCTCAAAGTCTGGTAACTGTAAGGCATTTCTGAAAAGGAAGCAAAAGTGGGTGAGGAGACCTGCCACCATGACCAAATCTCTGCCAGTGCACCTTACATGAGTTCTCAAACATTTTCTTCATGGTATACCATGGCCATGTGAGCAATTTTCCACTTGGCTAACCTCACAAACGTAAAATTCCATGCGGTAGGGAAGATGCACGTACAGACGCAATGACACGTACAGACATAACTCCTAGGAAGGGGGCGTTCGGATAATTGACATGTGGATAATCAACGCTTTACTGTACTTTTCAATGGATATGAGCTGTCTAAAGGTGCAAGCAGTTAATCTACAGTTCTAAGCATTCTTTGCTGAGGAAAATGCAAAATTTAAATATATAATGGCAAGCAGTCCATTGAAAAATAAAGTTTAAACTTATGGAAAGTGAATAAGAGATCACTTCCTCTCTAGCAGTCTTTATTTAAAGCATGGTCAGTGCACTTTTTCTTAGGGCTAAACATTGTTTTTTACATCTGGGAGGGGAATAGAGATAAGAAAATAACAGACAGCAATCAGTATGAGTTGGAACACCAGCTGTAGCATGGGCTTTAGCATGAGTAACCTTAATTTTATGTCAGGTAATGTCTGTGAGTACAGCTGTTGATTTGGGGCAGTTGTTCCTAACTGGTAGGTTAAACTTCATTTTTTGAAAATGTGCATAATTTTGTGTTTATTATAAGTTAATAGGTGATGGGGGCATAGGTTCAAATGGAAATGAGAAGAATCAAATGTATAAAAGATCTGCCTGCCAAATATTGGTTTGTGCATGTAACAGAAAAGTTGCTAGTATACATAAAAAAAACTGTCATGTATAATAGGTGGGAACAATAGCATTTTATCAGAATGGCTACACTATCCACATCATCTTGGAAAGTAAATGGCCTTACTGGTATAGACAAAAAGGAAAGAGTATATAATTATATTAGGAAATGCAGAGTGCAGATAACAGTGCTGCAGGAGACCCAGTTGGAAAGAAATGAGCATGCAAATTTGACAAAGGATTTCATGAATATATATTCAGCAGACTATCGGGGACAAAGGAAAAGGGAAGTAATTATATTAACAGCTAGACGGACTCCAGTAGTAACAGAAGAGGGACAAAAAGAGAGTAATGGAAGATTTGTGGTAGTAAGGGGCTTTTGGCAAGGGAGGAGTATTACACTGGTGTGTATTTTATATTGCACTAGAAGCTACTATTATGGAGCTTAGGAAAAGTTTGGGAGAAATGATCAGCTTTCAGCAGGGAATATTAATGGAAGTTGATAGTGAGGATGTAACGGGAGGGCATGTAAGGGAAAATAGAACAAAAGAGAATATATTTCTGAAGTAATTTATGAAAATATGTGGTGAAGAAGATGTGAATTATGTAGTAGGAACTGCTAAGAGAATTTACATATTATTCCCCGGTGTACAATAACAGGGCTAGGCTAGTTAGAAATTATATTTCACAGGAACATGTGCATTTAATTGAAAGTTTAAAACACATCCAATAACTTTTTCAGATCATGCCTGGATAAAAATAAAGATACAAATCCAGGGTGATTATGTAAGAATGAGACATTGGTACTTTATCACCTTCCTGTTAAAAAGCTAGGAATTCAACGAATGGATAGTGGGAATTATTGGAGTTACTGGGAAAAGATAGAATTATCTTCAGAAGTTATAGCTAGTGAGTGGGATAAAATGAAAATGGTATTAAAAACAGGGTAGAAATAAGAGAAAACGAGATGGTTAAGCAGAAAAGGGAATTACTTAGAGTTGCTGATAAAGGTTAAACATGGCAGAATAAGGAGAATCTCACAGAATAAGAAGAGGTGTAAATCTAGAGTGCTAAATAGATAATATGCATGAGTTTTAGAAATATTGCTGTTAAGCAACTATTTTTGCTAATTCTATAGCACAAAACGTTTAGCACGACTTAACAGAATGCAGAAATGGTTCAGACAAACCTAGGCAGAAAACTAACGAGATCCTGTGGAGATTTTAGAGGTATTTTGCAAATTGTATGAAAAGTTGTATAAAACAGAGAAATGTGGAAATCAGGAAAGAGCACAAATGGATATATTTTTGGCAGATTTAATTATGTCAACGTTAGAGGTGAGGAGGCTCAAAAACTAACAGTTACGATAGGAGGGCACAAGATCAATATGGTGATGTATAATCAATCTGCAGGAAAGTTTCCAAGAATAGATGATATTCCTGTGGATGTTCTGGAAGTTAAGAGGGAAAAAAGTGATAAAGATCTGAACAGTTTTAACAGTATTTTAAAGGGAGGGAAAGCACCAGCATTTTAGAAGAAAGCTGTGGCGACTGTATTACCTCAGGACGATAAAGACCCATCAGGCCTAGCTTCATAGAGACCCATTTGAATTTTAAACCATGAGCATAGTGTTTGTCTGTACTAGCTAAAAGAATGGCAAAGATGTTGGAAAACTTGATGGATATGAATTATTGTGGTTTTGTGGAGGGGAGGCAGATATCTGACAACATTAATAGAACAATGATGACCCAGATGGAAGCAGAATGTAAGAAAATACGACTGTTGTTGGTGGGTCTTGATGTAGGGAAAGCATTTCACAGAGTAAGCTGGAATTTTATGAGTAAGGTGATGGAAGCATTTACATTCCCTGATACAATTATTATTGCTTCTGTCCTTCATATATCTCTCCGTATTTACCTTATTAATTTTTACTTGGATAGATGGCAAATTTTGGAGATGTGATGGGGAAGATGGAGGTAACTGGGAGCATGTGTTCTGGTAATGTAACGAGTTGGCAGATTTTAAAAATTCTTTACAGAATAGAATATCAGAAATATTGGGTGAGCCAATGGCTATAACTAAGGATTTTTTTTTTGAGCTGATACGCAGGATCTGAACTGGTTAGAGATAGTAAGACTAAGTTTAATTGTGTTGGCTTCCAAAAAACAATTACTAGAAAATGGAACTCAGTCTAAACTGACTGTATCTGAAATATTGGGATCTTTAGAAAAGAGAAGGAGCAAAAATTACATGTAAATAAATGGTAATTGTGGGAACAATACATACAGAATAATGTTCAGGAGGAGAAGGAGTAAGGTTTAAGATGAGGTTGGAATTCAGCAATTTATGTAATGATGGACTGATTCCGCGGTGGTGCAGCTGTAGCGTTGTTGCCTCTCAGCAAGAGGTTCTCTAGTTCGATTCTCGGCTGGAGTGCGGGGAGTGCCTTCTGTGTGGAGTCTGAATGCCCTCCCAGTGGTTGGGTGGGCGTTCGAAAGACATGCGTAAATGGGTGTGTCTTTGTTGAAGGTTGAATGTCGAGCTGGCACCTCGGCGTTCGTGAAAATCTACTGCCAGTCATTAGCGGACCAGAGTTCCACTGTGGCGACCCCTAACCAGGAAAAGCCGAAAAACAACAACAACGTGTAATGATGGACTAATGATGATTACGAAAAAAGAAAAGATAGTGCTATATAATGTATGTAAATGGAAAAATGTTAATATGATTTGTTTGCTTATGTCGTAAGTGTTCATTTAATAAAGGTGTTTAAAAGAGATTCTTTTTTTTTTTTTTTAAATAGTGGTGAAGAAATCCTTTAATGCTGTGAAACTTAAGGGAATAGCATCTAGGTCTAAAGAGGTCATTACCCCTGTGACATCCAGCTATATCCCACTGGACTGCTGTCAATTAATGTGACATCCCTTACTGTCCTGGGTCAGTAACTAAGCTTCAATCCTAGCTACAGATCCCACTGTGAGACTGTCACTTAAACAGGAGTAATATTTCACAATTTCCCTTAAGAGCACAACAGGAACACACTGTATTTTCCTGGGACTCGAATATATACTTCTGTCCATCCTTAATGTAACTCTCTATTACACACTTCAGAGCAATTTGCCCCAGTTTAAGACTTCTGATACACTCACACTCAAAGTAAATTTAAATCTCATACATACAAACGGGGGAAAGCTTGACACAAATTTCCAGCTGTGTCCCTTCCCCAAGATAATACGGTAATGCTGCCACCAATCAGAGTGTCTCTATCCCTTTCAAAAGAGGTGTCCAATTATGAAAATTAAATATCAAAATAAATTATAGCTATGACCAGAGCAGACAGGCCTTAGAGGGGACCTGGGGAATATCAAACAGGTGTAAGCACACGATTCTCTAAAGAACACACTGATTTCCAGCAAAAAGTAATGAAAAACTTTTAATAACAAGTAAAATGATTACAAGAATGTAAATCAATAGCTTTCAATAAACACCAGAATTCAATCACCAGAAATATAAAATTAAACTGTAGAAGTCCATCATTCTGGAAAAGCTCTATCTGAATAACTAGAGTTGCCTAATCTAAGTAGAGAATACTGTCCCTGATCTAATCTAAAGCATAATAGCAAGGCAGAGGCAGGCTTACAGTTTTTGGTGAATTCTGTTTTCTTTGGGTATCGCTGCACAGCACTGTAACTAACTGCAGCTCTTCACAAACTGCTCAACACTTGACTAACTGCACAGCTTAACAGTCTCAGCTGTCTTATTTTTAAAAATAACAGTCAGCTGTTTTGAAAAAGTTCATTTTCCTGTCAATCATCTGTTCAAATAATCACCTAGCAACCAGGAACACTGTAGTGACATCACCAACTTTTCAGCTGATTCTCCACAGTTTGTACTTTAGAATGTCCCTCACAAACATGTGCATTTAGAAATGTATCAACACGGTCTTTAAACATTCTGTTTAAACAGGGAACTATTCAATATTTAAAAAAAAAAAACTTATTTACATTTTCACAATTAGGCATGCTGGCATACAGTACAAGTCAATCTGAGAACACACGCAAATCTCCTGCCAGACATGCTAACACAGATGACAGTGTTTTCAGTTTCTTCACAACCCCACTTTACTCCGCCCTTATCAGACCAATCATAGAGTACAGTGCTTCCTTTATGTATCTGACCAGGTATATGCAGTAATTAGATTGACTTCAGAGGTTCCTTACAAAAAGAGTACATGGTGTAACAACCTTCCTTATGTAAGAGCACTTTAAAGCCCTTTCTCTCTACTCAGTCTCCTATAGAATGCTGAGGGGGTGATTTATGCCTGGCTTGCAAGGCATTCACAAACCCCACACTTATGCCTCTCCTACATATTTGTAAGTCAAACAGTATTATAAATAGAAGGTCTAGGGACGTGATTTTGTCTGTGATATAAACAGAACATGCTGGAGAGACAGATATATGTCCCAGAGACTGCCCTTCCTATGGAACAGGCTTCTTATTCATGTGAATCTGAGTTCATCTATTATCCAGTTTAAGCGCAACCTAGATCAGTGGATGGGGAATAGGAAATTTACACTGGGCTTGGCACCTATGTCCCTTATGGAGAGAGGCAGCTTATAAATGCCTGGCTCTCAGTATCGTTTTTGGGTACAGGACATCATTCTTTTGGGAAAACTTGGCCAGGCTTAGAAAGCCCCCCCACACACACACACACACAGGTCATTAACCTAGTAACAGTCTACAAATCTGAGAAAAAAAGTGGAATCTGTAAGGGAATATGAATGGCCAGATGCAGTGCTTTCTTCACAGGTTTCTGATGGTGATTCAGTTGTTGTGAAGGATTATTTTTCTCTGAAACTATTTCCAGAAGAAACTGTTGAATTCAATGGGGAAAATACTGAGATTTCTCAGTCCCTTAGAAAATATTATGATTTGTTACAACTTGAATTCCCAGAACCATCATCCATCCCCTCAGCGTTGTCAGTGCTGGATTATGCGTTTACTACAGGATCTATATTAGAAGACTGAATGTTTAGGTGATCAAACACCTAAGCATCGATCTTCTAATATCGAAAGCAAAAACGGCGAATGGCCGATTTAATGCAGGGAAAGATTTCCCTTGGCCGTTCGCCGGAGTTTGCTATTTCCCTACAGTTGAGCAATCTCGGAGCTGGTATATTTAGTTGGGGGTGTGGGGGGCACAGCCCCCCACTTAATTTAGATGTAAAGTAATGTTTTTTGTGTTGTGGCCGAGGGACGTGTTTCCCTGGGACGTTCGACATTGTGCGGTTCGATATTAGAAGATTGATGTTTAGGTTTTCGATCACCTAAACAGTCGGTCTTCTACTATAGACCCATTTACTACTACTTGTCGATTCCCTGTTGACCAACTTGCTACCCTTAAGAAAGAAGATAAAATGAACAAAGTATGTATGTATATATTTATTTATTTGTCTGTCTGTCTTTGTTTACCGGGGAAGTCCGACTGGGTAATACCCAATCTGATAGTGTTAATCCTCGTTCATTCCTTATGCATGGGTATCGGTTCCGACCTCGGAACCGAGACGGCCATTTTCCAAGCTCGCGTCAGCTTCAAACTCTCGAGCTAAACTCTTACCCACAATCCCCCTCTCCCTGTTATCCCAGATTTCGTTTGCCGCATTGCCATTCGGTCATGTCAAGTTGCTTCTCTTGAGCTAAGTATAGTTATTTGTTGTATAATAGTCACTTATATTTCTTTTCTGTCAGAAAAGTCTCTCTTTTGTTGTCTCTTACCCTATCGCATCTAGCGACCATAATTTCTTGAGGTTTTCTTCTCTTTCCTCTACCTTTTTACCGCGAGGTATTCTCCCCTTACCATCATTGGTAATCTTTCCCTTTTTTCATACCTTCGGGTATTCTTTTGTACCATTGCTAGTACCCTTTTCTTCTTTCGAATTTTGCTATCATGACAGATAAGAAAGGTAGTCCGGGGTTTAAATGGTGTTCTGATTGTGGACACAAACTACCTACTTCTGATGCACACTCTTTGTGCGTTTATTGTTTCGGGGCATCCCAGTTATCTGTTGACCCGCTCTGTACTGTCTGTGAAAACTTTTCAAATAGAACTTTGTTGGAAAGGAAAAACAAGTTGTTGCTGAAGGGACTTCTTAAATCTCCCTTTTCAGAGGCTATTTCTGGGTCGGAGGCCACAACCCCTCCTAGAGCCCATAAGAAAATCATGGATGTTGCTACCAAGGCTAAATCTTTGCCTTTGTCCCCGGCTGGGGACTCCTGCCAACCAAAACCTAAAAAGGCTAAAGTTTCGGCTCTGGAGCTCATTCAGTCAGCCACAGTACTTTCGGTGCCTAGAACTTCGGCTCCATTAGTGATCTCGGCTCCGACATCTCCTCCAGCCTTCCCTATATCGGCACCGAGGGGCTCCATAGTTCAGACTATTACCACTGTATTGGCACCGACCATTCAGTCGGCGCAGACCTTGACCACGTTGGCTCCGACATCGTACTCTGAACCGACGCCTTTATTGTTGACTCCAGTTTTTTCAGTTCCAGCTTCGGCACCGACAACCACTTCGGCACCGATCCCTGTGTTGGTGCAGACCATGACCTCGGCACCGATGACTTCTTTGGTGCAGACCCCCATAGTCCAGTCTCTCTCGGTGCAGACCCCCGTAGTCCAGTCTCTCTCGGTGCAGACTGGGGAGATGGGCACTGAGTTTACCTCTTCTGTGGACAGGCCTGTTTCTCCATTAGTCTCAGTGAGGTCCACTAGAAGCCTTTCCGAACATGTGTTGCGTCTTGTGGATCGGTTGCTCTTGGCCAGAGGTATCCCACCCCCCAGGAACTATCCTTCGTTGGGAGGTGATCACTCGTCTCCAAAGACCCCTTCTTATTTTCCTTCTTCATTGCCTTTGAAGTCCATGGATATAGCACAGTCTTCCCCTTCTGCGGTTCCCTTTATGGATCTCACTAAGGAACCTCAGTTGCCTTTGTGGCAGGAAAGTTTTGCTACAACCCAGGATGTCAGTTGTGACACACATAGTTTGCTGCTCCACAGCCATCTAGGGACTCCGGGTCGGAAGGCTGAGCCACTTAGGGGAGGGGTGACCCCTGTCCTAGACATTCACTCCTCTTCAGGTGGACTAGCCTTTCAACTGATGGAGAAGGCTTTCGCTGCTGCTGGCGATACTGAACTGTCTATCCCTCCGCCCTCCTCTGGTACACTGGTTTCACAAGTCGCACCGAGCGGACACCGGGTGCAAGGGCCTCAGGACATATTTCCACAGGAAACCCCTTTTCCACTGTCTTCCCCAGCTTCTCCCGCTGAGGAAGTCCACCGGAAAAGTTTGTGTAAGAGGAAGCACATGGACTCCGCAGAGGAGTCCCCTCACTGAAGAGACAGATTTTGATGAGGGGGAAGGATCCCCTCAGTCACCCCCTGAGGTATCCTTTGGTGATATCCTCGAAATCCTGAAACAGAGAGGTGACTGGCAGTCCTCTAATCCGACCTCTGAGGAATCTGTGTTCCTGCAGGCTTTTCACGCCTGGCCCCCTACCTCCTGGGTTACTCCACCTGCCAATGAACTTTTCCGGCTTATCGTGCAGTGTGCTTGGAAGGATCTTCACACCATCGAAGCTATTCCCCGGAGTCCAGATAAGATTTTGTCCCCTCCTGCTACGGATCCCCATTGGTCAAAAGGTCTTCCTGTGGATGCTTTGGTGGTGGCGGTCGCAACAAAAAAGGATCTGGCAGAAGAAGAAACCCAGACTGTCCATCCGCCTAACAAAGAGTCTCGGGCCCTGGACAGGATAGGGAAGTGCACGTTTGCATCAGCGACCTTTACTATTAGGTTCCTGAATTATATGGCACACTTTACCAGGCTTGAAAGGGATCTGATTTCTGAGCTCTCTGAAACCTTGGCTGGTGCCGTGTCTGATGAGGTCCATGACAAAGTGGCCTCTTAACTGGCCACCATTGAGTCAGTATCTAACTCCTCTATGCGATTGATATCTCATGCATCAGAAGGAGCAGCGGGTTCAGCTGCAGTCTTGAGACAACACGCCTGAATGCGCTTGTGCAATTTCGCGGAGCCCTTTAAAGCTTCCTTTCTTAACGCTGCCATTGAGACCTCCTCGTTGTTTGGACCCAAAGTTAAAAGCACACTGGCCAGATGTGAACAGGACGGTAAGACCCTTTCTGCCGTAGGTATCCATTATTCTTCCCCTCAACGTGCTTTCTCCCGAAACCAAAAGAGTGGGAAGATATGGTTCAAGAAATCTCAGGGTCCTTTCCGTGACACACAGGCAGAGTTCTCCTCTAGAGGCAGAGGGGGAAACTCACAGGGAAGAAGCTTCTTTTGGGGCAGAGGGGGAAACTCACAGGGAAGACGCTTCTTTTGGGGCAGAGGGGGGGTCCATGTAACCAGGGTTCCAGGGATTCTTTCCCTGGCCAATCCTACCAGCACTCCTGAAGAGCGGCCCAACTCCTTTCCTCTGGAGGTGGTTGGGGGGCGTTTCTCCTTGTACCCTTCTGCCTGGCTAACCATCACCACCAATTCTTGGGTACAAAGGATTATAACCAGAGGTTATCATATCCCCTTCGATCTTTGTCCTGTCCCTTCAAAAAACCTTCCTGATGTTCCACCCAGTCAGAGGAAAGAAGCAGCATTAGAGATAGAAAAGCTGCTAAGAAAGAGAGTCATCCAAATAGCCCCTCCAGACCAGATAGGATCCGGATTCTACTCAAGACTATTTTTGGTGCCAAAGAAAATTGGGGACTGGAGACCAATTTTGGATCTCAGTGTATTGAACAAGTTTGTGAGAGTACAAAAATTCTGGATGGTCACAATACAGTCTATCCTCCCACTTTTGGAAAAAGACGATTGGATGTGCTCATTAGATCTTCAAGATGAGTACTACCACATAAAAGTGGACAGGCCATCAAGAAGATTTCTGCGCTTCTGTGCGGGAGCCAGTCACTACCAGTTCAGAGTACTGCCCCTCGGACTCTCTACAGCCCCCAGAGTGTTCACAAAGTGCATGGCAGTTGTCACAGCTCACTTGAGACTTCAAGGATTTCAGGTGTTTCCATACCTAGACGATTGGCTCATTTCCGCCCCCACCAGACATCTACTGGAAAAAGCCCTGGCATACTCTCTCCTCGCTGCACAAAGGCTAGGCATAACCATAAGCTGGCAAAATTCCAATCTCACCCCATCTCAGGCGACAGAATTCATAAGGGTTATCTTGGACACACAGAACTGCAGAGCTGCCATTCCAGAGTACAGAATTTTAAGGATAAAGCAACAACTGATTCCAATCCTTTCAAGGGAGAAATCCACGGCTCACTCGGTTCTACAGCTGTTGGGTTTCATGGCAGCCTCCATCACCATTGTTCCCCTGGCCAGGTTTCACATGAGGCTTCTACAATGGCTTCTGCTCACCCAATGGTACCCCTTTCAGCATCCTCTTTCAGCCATGATTCGAGTAACCCACAGGTGCAAACAGGATTTAAATTGGTGGATGACACACAATCTGTCACAATGGTCTCGCCCTTTTTCTCCCCAGCAACCCAAGGCCACAGTGACCACGGACGCCTCCGTGATGGGGTGGGGGGGCTATGTCAGGGACAGACAGTCCAAGGCACTTGGTCTGAACTGGAGGCCCATCTGCATAAAAAATGTTCTAGAGCTGAGGGTGGTGCTTCTGGCGTTGCAAGCATTCCAGCCCCTGCTGCCATCTGGGACAATTGCGATTTAATCAGACAACATGGCAGTGGTCTGGCACATCAGCAAGCAAGGTGGAACCAAATCTTACCCCCTTTGTCGAGAGGCCATGAGGATATGGCAATGGGCGATGGCTACCAACAGTTTTCTTCTAGCAACGCACATTCCCGGGAGTTCCAACGTAATAGCAGACAAGACTCAGCAGGTGCATTCTTCAACCTCATGAGTGGTCCCTGAATCCCTTGATAGCGGCGGAAATCTTCCACCGCTGGGGCCGTCCTTGCTGCGACCTGTTTGCATCCCCGACCAACTACAAATGCAGCAACTTTTTCGCCCTGATTCCCCCTCCGGGACAGTCACCCAGGGACGCTCTAGTCCACGATTGGCCCTTGGGTCTTGTTTACGCATTCCCACCCTTTCCCCTCATTCCACAGTTTCTGAAGAAAGCCCGTCGGTTGAAGAGCAAGGTGATCCTCATAACACCATATTGGCCTCGACAGATTTGGTTCCCCTTCCTTTGGCCTCACCTACTAGATCGACCATGGATTCTCTATCCAACCCCGGAGTTGATCTCACATCCACAGAACCTGATTCATCCCATCTTCAACAGCCTGAAGCTCACAGCTTGGCTACTCCCTTGATTGCCAGGCAAAATGATCTTTCTTTACCAGTATGTGACATTCTCATTGCATCTCATAAGTCTTCCACTAGAATTACTTATCTAAGCAAGTGGAAAAGATTTACCTGTTGGCTGAAAGATAAACAAGTAGATCCCCTTCTCAGCACCAGTGTCGATAATACTATACTATCTGGCCGACCTTTTCCAATCGGGTCTATCGGCCTCTACCATTAGAGTTCATTTGGCTGTAATTTCTAATTTTCATGAGGGTGTCCAAGATTCCTCTCTTATGTCCCACAAATTGTGCAAGACCTTCATAAAAGGTGTGAATCATCTGAAGCCACTTTTTCGAGAACCTATTCAACCATGGGATTTATCATTAGTTCTACAAGCTCTGACAATGCCACCTTTCGGACCAGCCTCTTCTTGCGACCGCAAGCATTTGTCATGGAAAACCTTGTTTTTGGTCGCCATTACTTCTGCCAGACGTATTTCTGAGCTTCAAGCTTTATGTATCAAGAGTCCATACTTGATTTTTCATAGAGATAGAGTATCTCTGAGAACTAATCCATCATTTCTGCCAAAGGTGATCTCTGAAATGTCCATTAATCAAACCATTGAATTGCCAGTTTTCTTTCCCAATCATTCAAACAGAGGAGAGTATTGCCTACATAATCTAGATATCCACAGGCAAATCCATTTTTACTTAAACAGGACTAGGTCCTTCCGCAAATCTGACCAATTATTTTTGGCCTTTTCTGGACCTAGATTAGGATCTGCTGTTGCTAAGGTCACATTAGCTAGATGGGTGAAGGACTGTGTGACCTTCATTTATACAAAACGTAATATCTTGTTGCCTACTACCATGAAAGCTCATTCAACAAGTTTGGTGGCAACTTCTGCTGCCTTCCATGCCAGAGCTTCTTTACATGACATCTGTGCAGCAGCAACTTGGGCTACGCCTCATACCTTCATCAATCATTACAAATTGGATTTGGCCTCCAGGGAAAGAGCATCTTTCGGTTCTGTGGTGCTCAGGAGTGTCCTTCCATGAGAGCCTCCCAGGAATAGAGGTAGCTGGGGACTCTGTCCCATGCATAAGGAATGAACGAGGATTAACGATATCAGATAAAGAAGTTATGTCTTACCATAACGTTCCATCTGTATTGTTGATCCTCGTTCAGTCATTACGACCCTCCCTCCTTCCCCCTCCTGTGGTTTCTAGTGGATCTCACCATCCGGTTCTCTTAGGTTATTTGACCAGAGGTAGCCTCTACCTTCTTTGACTTGCAAACTCAATCTGAGGTAATAGGGAGAGAGGGAGTGTGGGTAAGAGTTTAGCTCGAGAGTTTGAAGCTGACGCGAGCTTGAAAAATGGCCGTCTCGGTTCAGAGGTCGGAAACGATACCCATGCGTAATGACTGAATGAGGATCAACAATACAAATGGAATGTTATGTTAAGACATAACTTCTTTTTTTCATCTGACTGGGTAATACCCATTTTCAGTGGAGGCCCTGGGAGAAAAGTTCTATTTGTTTGCATTGCATTAAACTTAGTTTAAGTTAAACACAGAGTAGTTACATTTCTATTTACATTTATACATATGTAGTAGTTAAACTTATAGCTTCTAAGATTTTACAGATGTAGAAGGTACTAAAGAGAAAGCTCACGTGTAACTTGCTCGATTGTAGAGGCAGTAGTTATGTATTCAAATTGCTTTGTAATTCCTGTTAGAGATTGAGTGTATTCTGTTTAAGGAGAGTGTTTGGTGATTATTGTATGGTGAGCACAAAGTCTTAACCTGATGATGAGCATGTGCAGGACCAGGACAGGTTAAGATGTTTAAGCAATGGTTTAAAGCTATTGAGTTTGTTGAGTTTTATTTGTGTGGGTATACTGTTCCAAAGTTTAGCAATGTATTGGGAGTAGAGCAAGTCTCCTGCAATATTATTTAACTTATTTAAGAGTAGTAAGAATTTGTTAATACAACAAAGGCCCCTTACTGTACAGTAGGGCATTTTTCTGGATGATGAATGAGTTTGTCTTTTGTGGCTAGTTGTGAATAGGTTAGGTAGTTCTGCATTTCAAGTCAGTTTAATTGCTTTAAGCTTTGACAGTGGTGGAACTTATGAGGAGATTGGTGGTGAATTTAGCTATTAACAGGAAGCAAGTTTCTTTGAATATTGTTTGTTTGTTATGATAGAAGCTGGGTGTAAGAGAGTTGGCAGTAAGAAGGAGGTGGCTAGAGTTTGTCTTGCAGTATCTGTAAGTAATCCATTGATCTTGTAAAGGGGAGCCTAGTTTCTGGTGTGTAGATTTAATGGTGTGCAGTATATGCTGGTCATATTTGAGATTGTCATCTGTTATAACATGTAGAAGTTTACTCTGAGCTACAGTTTCACTGATGGTATTATTTGCTGACTTTATGGTGAAAAATTGCTTTTGATGTTTGCAACTTGTTGAGGTCAAAAGCATTAACTTAGTTTTCTTGGGGTTGAGTAGGAGTTTTGATTCTTTGAGCCAGGTTTTTATAGAAGTGAAATATTTTGGGCTAATGTCTTGGAACTTATTTATTGTTGAGGCTGCACATATTAATGTTGAGTTGTCTGCGTACTGAACTAAACTAACATGGTGAGTGGAGGGTATTAATATATTAAATAGGAGAGGATCCAGGATAGAGCCCTTAGGGACACCAATAGTAACTGGTTGAAAGGGTATGTAGGTTTGTTGCTATTTAACAGCTTGTTTCCTTCCAGATAGGTTACTTAGTAACCATGACAAGGAGTTTTGTGAAAGTCCTATTAAGGAGAGTTGAATGAGTAGTTGCTGGTGCGAGACCGTATCAAATACCTTTGACATGTCCAAGAACATGGTAGGCCCAAGAAGATCATTGTTTCTATGTTGGTTTATTACATTGGTAAAATGTAGTAGAACAGTAGTGGTGCTCTGTTGGGGCGTAAAGCCATGCTGTGTTTCTGAGAACATGTTATTTGAGGTTAGGTATTGCATCAGTGGCATATGGATGCATTTCTCTAATATTTTGGAGAGCGGGGAGAGACTCACTATTGGTCTGTAGTTATTAAACTCTGTAGATGTACCTCCTTTGTGGAGTGATATGCTGTAGAATTTTTTCCACAGTGATGGGATGCATCTTTATGCAATGGACTTAATTAGTATGGACCCAGCGAAGGCTATCACTTACGCAGCCATTTTAATTAACCTGATGGTAGTTGGTCTACAGCCACATAGGTAGTTTTTAGTTTAAGGAGCAACTTCATTATGAGTGAGGTGGGTACTGGACTAAAACTGAAGAGCTGTGGGTGGTTTTGGTTGGACAGGAGCAAGGGGGGGGCAGAAGTATCTTAAGAGAGATAATATTGATTGTATAAAATAGGGATTAAACTGTGTCGGGATAGTCTATTGTATTGTTTGTTTATGTAGAGGCAGTGGTGATCTTGCCATGATGGAGTAATTTATTTAGTGATGACCAAAAATGTTTTGGGTTGTTTTGATGTTTGTATTGTAGGTTGGTATAATATGTTTGCTTGTCCTGTTTGACATGGTGTTTTGCAAGGTTTCTAAGATGTCTAAATTGCTGGAAGACATTTTGAGTTCTATTTTTATACCTATTTTTCCAGGCTTTATCTCTTTTTATCATGAGTTTTTTGTTTCATTTCTTAGCAATGGTGTGGGGTTGGACTTTACTCTTTTATTCCAAACTGGTGTGAGATTATTTAAGAATATGTTATTAAAGTGTTCTACAGAAGTATCTACTGCCATTATTCTAAGCACATTCCAATTATATTATTTTAGTGCTTCATTGAAAATATCTTTGCTGAAATTGGTTGCATTTTGTATTTGATTATAGTTAATGTTTATCTTGGTTATGGTGAGTTCTAATGGTATACGTTGGTGTGTGGTCACTTAATGCTATCTGAGAGACAGCCTACTTTTGTCAGTTTTCTGGTTTGTAAGGATCCAGTCTGAAGTTTTATTGATTCTAGTGGGTGTGGTTATTAATTGTAATGAAGTTGTACAAGTTTATATATTTAGTGGAGGTAGCAGAATTAATGAGTTGGCGGTCTATTCTAAGTCTCCAAGTATCACAGTTTCAGGGTTAATTTGTTGGGATATCCAATACAGGCTGTTTTCAGCAGTATTAATGTTATTCCCTGGTGGTATATAAATTGCTGTTAAACATATACTTTTCCTGTTGCTGATTTTAGGAGTATTATTAGAAGTTCAGCATTGTCAAATTCATTCATTGTCAAATTCATCAGTTAATGGTGTATCTCATATGTTTAAGTTTTCTGTCCTACTATTATTTTTTAATGGTATTAGGAGAGGAGGTATTGTAAATAAAAGTGATTGAATATGAATGGAATAGCAGAATAAATACGCCTGGAATTAATAAATCCTGTCTGCTTAAACCTAGTTTAAAACAAAGGAGTTTACAACTCTGATCATGTGATTCTTTAATTGCATGCATGTCATTTTATGTAGGAAACACTAATAGGAGACTTTGGGGCAGGATAGCTCAACATATATATGATATTAAAAAACTGAATACTATGAATGCCTTGGCTAAGCATTTAGAAAGTATTAGGACCATATTTGGATACTATCGACTATATAAGGATTAATACGGGTGATTTTTTGAGGAAACAGTTTATGGTACAAATCTACTTTATTTTGTGTTTGTTACATTGGATGTTAAATCTTTGTTCACATCTATTCCTAATGATGAAGAAATCTCTTCTATTAGAAATATTTTGAATGCTAATCAAGCTAATACTAATAGTTTTATTAATACGACCTGTACATTACTGGAATTGGTACTTGAAATTAACCTTTTTTGTTATGGAAATAAGATCTTTCTACATAAAATTGTGTAGTTATGGGTAAACCCATAGAAAATGCCTAGGCTAATCTCGTTATGTATGATTGGGAGCAAACTTTTGTATTTATTTGTATTTATGGATAATGAATATTCTAAACATATCTTCTATTATGCACACTTTGTGGATGATATTTTTTGCTATGGGGTTCAAGTGAAGATGACCTTGCAAGTTTTTTTTTGTCATACTTGAACTCTAGCACCAATTTCTTGAAATTTGAGTGTAATATGTTCATGTGAAGGTATTAATTGTTTAGATAGATCAGTCTGCTGAAATGAGTTAGAACATCTAGCTACTAAAATATACAAGAAAGTAGAAGGAATGGCTATTTACAACGCTGTAGCATACATCCAGGATATGTATACAAGAATATTCTAAAGGGACAGTTTTGTAGATTATCGAGATTGACATCTGATATTATTTTTGAACTGGAAGTGAACGTGATATTTGATGATTTCTTGAGCTGTAGTTATAACCAAAAGGAGATAAGTAAAGCATTGAATGAGGTTACCAGCATCAAAATGGAAGCATGTGTCCCTACTTTAATTCTGCTGAATTGGTATGAAATAATGCCATTGCTGTAAGTGATATTAGTCTTTCTTAAATTATAGTATACACTAGTAATAGTAGATCTGTTATTAATAAGGATAAGTGGCCAATTTTATTAACATTACCTGGTGTTAAGATTATAGGTCCCTCTCCCAGGATATTGTTCAAGAATAAACGTAATTTAAAAAAAACAGCAGTGTTCTAAAGAGGTGACCTTAATAACAAGATATGTGAAGGATGTGAACTTGACTATTCCAAAAGAAATGTTCCCTGTATGAATTACAACCATTGTAAGTATATTGAGTCCATGACTTGTTTTAAAAATCCTATAACCAGCTACAGTAATACATTTTCTCATCATGCACAGTAATAGCAAGAACTTAGTATATATGGCAAAGTGTGCTGTCTGCATTTCATTTTATGTAGGGAAAACTGATAGGAGACTTCTGGACAGGCTAGCTCAGCATTATATAAATATATACATATATATATATATATATATATATATATATATATATATATATATATATATATATACACACACATATATATATATATATATATATATATATATATATATATATATATATACACACACACACATATATGTATATATATATATATATATATATATATATATATATATATATATATATACATACATACATATACATACATGGGATCAGTACATAATCTCGAAATACCTAATTTCAAAATCTCGAGATTATATAGCCGAAGCCAAACCCCTAAATGCCAAAAGACCGAAACCGCAAAATTCCGAATGTACAATACTTATACAGCACACACATACACACAACTGCCTCCCACAATCAAACATATAATCCTACACTACAGATAAGCTGGGGAGCAAGCACCCCCCCACACCCCCTACTTAAATATACTAATGCCGAGATCACACAAACAGACACACAAAGGAAACTCACACCCACACATTTTACAGTCACACACACAAACACATATCACAGTCACGACACACACTAAAGCCCTAACCAGCACACTTACACATAGATACTTACCTGAACTTCCACCCATCCATAAACAAACCGCAACACCAGAAACGCTACTTCAATATCTCCAAACATCGGGATTTTGAATTTCGCGCTTCTGGCTTTTTGGTATTTAGGGCATTCGGCTGCATAGTCTCGAGATTTTGGGTTTATGTATTCCAATATGGACATACTACAAAAGGGCCTTACTGAGACAGATGCCTGGTGTCAAAGCCATGGCCTGAAGCTCAATGCCAAAAAGTGTATTGTCATCCTGTTTGGTAAAAACTCTGTACCCATGAACTACCACATAGCTGGTAGTCTACTTAACACCGAAAATGTGATGAGACCTTGGGACACAAGTGGACAGTAGTCTCTCCTTTGATAATCACATCGCCACAGTGGTCAGGAAATCCTTCTACGTGGCTCACCTCATCACAAAAGGATTCTCATCCAGAAAAAAAGAGGTCATTGTTCCCCTTTACTCATCACTCATTAGACCCATTATAGAGTACAATGCTCCTTTTGGTATGTACCTCACAAGACATCTACAACAACTGGAAAGGCCACAGAAATACCTCACAAAGAGGATTACTGGCCTCAAACAGATGCCCTACGCAGACAGTCTCAAACTCCAGCTTTACTCTGTCGCATATCGCCTACTCAGAGGCGATCTCTGCCTAACATACAAAGCTATGTCAAACCCAGAGCTGTTGGACATGCTCCACTTAAAGAAATCCCAATCCCTCCGAGCTACACACTCTAGGGACCTAAACCTTGTCACCACAATAAACAGAACATGCTGGAGGGATAGATTTCTGTCCCAGAGACTTCACATACTCCGGAACAGACTACCTATGTCAAACAGAGCTCTTCATTAGCACTCTTCAAGAAAAATCTTGATGATTGGATGGGAGATAGGAAATTCACCTAGGGGATCCCTTCTGTGGCTCTGCTCGACAGGGGCAATGGAAAATAATTTTCTTGGATGGCGAAAGCCAGGGTACATTTTTGGCTAGACTTATATAGGCCCTAGGGCCAATAGCCTAGTACCAACTTATGAACCTAAAAGTTTGAGATTATGTAGTGATCCCATATACATATATGTGTGGTATGCGTGTGTGTGTGTGTGTGTGTGTGTGTGTGTGTGTGTGTGTGTGTGTGTGTGTGTGTGTGTCTACATATATATATATATATATATATATATATATATATATATATATATGTATATATTAAAATTTGCATACTATGAATGCCTTGGCTAAGTATATTGTAATGAATTATGTATCTCGTATGTTTGTTTTCTTTCCTGCAGTTGTTTTTTAATGGTGTTAGGAGAGGAGATAGTGTAAATAAAACAGATGTGTTTGAATGGGGTCTATATTAGAACATCGAAGTTTCACAACTTCGAATGTCCTAATATCGACCCCTATTCACCGAAAGCTGAAAATAGCGAAGCTGCAGAACACCGAATTTCTTCCTAGGGAAGGAATTTGGTTGGCCGTTCTGTGGCTTCGCTATTTTCAGCACTGTGGTGGAAAGTTACGGGTTGGGATCAGGTAAGTGTGCAAATGTGTGGACGTGAGGGTTAGGTTGAGGGGTAGCTGAGTTAGGGTTAGGGTGTGGGTCAGGTAAGTGTGCGATTGTGTGGATGTTAGGGTTAAGGCACTGGTGAGTTGAGTGTGCTATAGTAACGGACCTTAGGGTTAGGGTTTGGGTTAAGGTAAGTGGATAGCTAGTGGTGTATGTACAGTTTAGTGTAGGGTTAGATGTAGGATTTTAGGTGTATGTGTGTGGATTGCTGTTTGTTTGGTGTGCTTGTGTTGTGTGTATGTGTGTCGGAACAGCGAATTTTTTTTCCTGGGAAAAAAATTTGCTGTCCTGCATGTTCAGTATTGCCAGCGTTCCCTGAATAGGGGTCGATAGTAGAACATTCGACATTTTAAAAAGTCGATGTTCTAATATAGACCCGTGTGAATGTGATGGATTATCAAACAATGCTTTAAATACACCTGGAATTAATGAATCCTTTTCCCTTAAACCAATTTTAAAGCAAAGGACTTTACAGCACTGATCATGTGATTCTTAGATTAATTGTTTTAAATAAGGAGCTTATTTTGGAGCTTTTGAATTTCTTGATAAAGCTTATGTACACGAAAGCTTGTTTTTATTACTTTTATTTAATTTTATTATTGCAAACTATTCTACTTTTTGATTTTTATGGGATAGAGATTTAGTTTTTGGACTCAGTGCTGCAATAAGAAATGTGAGGAGAGAGGTAAGCTAATTCAGGGAATCCCTCAGATTTTCACCTCTCTTTCTCTAAATGTTCCAAGGGATCCTTTGCTCCCTCATTACGTTTGGGAAGAAACAAATTAATCAGTCTAAGGCAAATGCTAGTAAACAACTGTTTGAAAAGCAGTGTCATTGAGGTTCCAAAAAGAAAGCAGGAATCCCCCAGAACAAAGGAACATCAAACAAGTCCGAATGATTGTATAAGAGACCTTGCGTCCGCCCCCCACCCACCCACCCTAGCAGTCTCTTACACCTTCCAAAAAGTCTGAATCTCCATTTTTGGCAACAGATTATTTCAGACAAATAGGTCCTGACTAATTTATTTAGAATACAAATGGCAATGAAAAATATCATCTTTTCAGGGGATTCTCCCTCATCTCTCCAACCAATCTCTTTTCTTTCCTCTTGTCTTACATTATTTGCTGTTTGGGGGGGGGGTAATAGAAGTTATTCTTCCTCCTCAGTTAAAAGATTTACTCAAGAATGTTTTTGGTATCAAAAAAACAAATAATATTCCTGGAGACCATTTCTAGATTTTTCTTTCTTAAATGAGTTTGTGATAGTGCCCATGTTCAAAATGTTTACACCTTCTTCCTCAATGAAGTTTTTTAGTAAGTTTAAATTGAAAATATATATATCATCGTATTCCTTCCTATTCATCCAGACTTTAGGCATTTCTTAAGGTTTTGTGTGCATGGATCACATTCTTAGTTCTCTGCTTTACACTTTGGATTATCCTCTTCTCTAATGGTGTTCTAAAAATGCCTAGCTCCTGTTATAGCCCATTGCAGGCTATAGGGTATCCACATTTTTTCCATATTTACACAACTTGCTTATTTTTGCTGGGTCTTTTTCATAGTGTCAAGAATCTCTAAGCTGGATTACCCTCTACAAAGGGTAGGATTCCAAGGGAATGACTTTTTAGACTCTGTCACATAGAATCGTGTTTCTGGAGTGCCTGCTATACACTGCAGTAAAAAGAGCTTTTTTTTTTCAGAAGAAAAAATGGGTCTATATTTAGATCTATTACATGGATTTTTCACTTAGTCTTCTGTCGCAGAGAGGGAATGCCTCAGGAATTTGGGTCTCATGGCTTCTATGATTGTCATAATACCTCTTGCTAGACTCTAAATGAGAAAGATACAATGGTATTTGAAATCTTTGTTCCCAGCATCAACATACATTGTCTTTTTAAATTCCACATTCTGGGATTTTTGAAATGAGACATCAAATTTCTAAGAATCCAGATATCCCATTCTTCCCTCCTGATGCAGCCACTCACAGCAGATGCCACAGACTTTGCTTGGGGGGTAGTTTCAATGGGTATAAAAGTCCAGGGTCTTTGGGACAAGAAAGACATACCAAAACACACAAACGTAAAATAGGTACCAGCTGCTATAAAGACTGTCAACTCTCTGAATCATCTGTGGTCTCCAGGACTACTTCAAGTGTTTACAGACAACACCACAGTGATGTGGTTTATAAACATGCAAGAGTGAAATAGATTGTGCTCCCTATGTAGACTAGTCGTGTTAGCATGGGATATACCTTTACTTTGTACAGGCATCTTACATTCTGACAGAGCAAAACTGTTTGACAGACAAGCTTGAGCAGGACCAAGGCAGACCCTCAGAAATGGAAACTGAATTATGGGATCTTACAAGAACTGATCCATCTTTGGATTATTCCTCATGTGACCTCTTGCCTGCTGTCTAAACAATCAACTGGCAAAATTCTGTTCCAGGACTCCATGCAAGAAGGCCTGGAAGACAAACACCTTTTCTTTTTCTTGGACAGGAATATTCCTGTATGGTTTCCCCCCCCTTTCCACTGTTATCCAGGGATCTACTCAAGATTTGGAAGGACTCCACAGAGATCATTGTGGTGACTCTTGTTAGGCCCAGGTATCAGTGGTTCTCGAATTGGTCAGAGGCAAGTACCAGAAGCTTCCTCACAGAAGCAGTTTGCTCACACAAGATCAGTGGTGTTTGGTGTATCCCAACCCCAGGCAACTACAGCTGACTCCCTGGATGATAGGGTCTTAATAACTTTTTGGCACCTATTTTCTGAGGACATACAGTTGGTACTAATGGAGACAAGAAAGTCTGCTATTAGAAAATCCCATATAAGCAAATGGAATAGGTTATGCAGTTGGTGCCAATAAAACTATCAGCACCCATTCAGGGCTAGTGTTTCTCTGGTTTTGCAGTTTTTGTGTGAGTTACTATCCTGTGGCCTGTCTTATTCCTCTAGCAAGGCCATTTCAGCATGTCTACCCTTGGATCCCATTCTTTCAATGTACTCTCATGTGAAAATGTTTTTGGAAAGAGTGTTAAATAAGAAGCCTTCCAAAAAACTGGTGACACTTCCTTGGAATCTTAGTTTTGTGTTAGAGAAGCTAACAGTTTTTCCATTTTAACCATCTCAACTAACTGAATTGAGGTTCTTAACGAAATAAACTGTTCAGCTGATTTCCCCTTCCTCTGCAAGAAGAGTATCTGATTTACAAGCTCTTAATGGTGTTTCATCCATATCTCATCTTTTCAAGAGACAGGGTCTCCTTGATAACTAATCTTTTTATAACTGAAGTGGTATCTTGAGTTTACATTGAGCCAGTCTATCCATCTCCCTGTTTTCTTTCTTGAACTCAAAAATGAGGGAGAAAGGATACTTCATACCTTGGATGTCCACAGACAAGTTCAGTAGTATATTGACGGAACTAAATCTTTCAGAAGTTCTGATCATTTGTTCATTTCTTGTGAAGGCAAAAAGAATGGACAGCCTGTGCCAAAGCAGGCCATTTCCAAGTGGTTATTATTTTTATGCCCACCACAACAAAGCTATTCCAGGCAGGGTCAAAGCTCATTCTGCCTAGGCCTTGGCATCATCTATGGCTTTTTGGAAAGTATTGGTCTCTAGAAGCATTCTATAAGCATTTAATTTTTTTTCTCTGTGCATACTATGCATGGTACTACAAAGAAGTACAAACTGGATACATTTTACAGGTCTAGGGCAGGATTTGCTAGGACCATTCTTCAGGGGCTCTTGGACTCTTCCACCTCCCAGTTTTTGTAAGCTGTGGTAATCTACCCCTGTAGCTTAGGCTATTGCAGCAGTGATCAGTATGAAGAACATAGTTCAGTTTTGTAAATAAACTTACCATCACCACTGCACCCATAGCCACTCCCTCAGACCCCTTTTTTGTCTTTTTTTTTTTTCTTTTGTGCTTCAGGGTGTGGACATACCTATATTTTGTCTTTTCCTAGCAATGTCCTTCTTGGGGCTTCACATCCCTCTGTGTCAGTTGGCATGAACGTTCTGAAGGGCTTGGCTTCCAAACCTATCATTTTACTCAGCTCAGCTTGAGCTTACTAACGGTGTGGGTGTGTGGAAGTTGCCCTTAAGCTTTGGACGCTGGCCGGCTGTTAAATGTGTATGCAGCGTATACCCATGTAGCTTAGGCTATTGCATCAGTGATTTTCAAATGTCTGCTGTTATGGTAAGTTTACTTAAACAACTGTACAGCTGTAATTTACCTTTTCAAAGACATTTACAGGTTCATTAAACAGGACCTACCTTTTACAAAACCAAATTTTTGCATTTATAGTCTTTTAAGAGTTATAATGTCTGTCTTATTCAAGTCTATTACAATTGGTTCCATGGCTTTAAAATAAGACTTGTCAAACTGATGGGTCTATAATTTCCAGGTTCAGTAGCAGGGTCAACTTTAGGGAATGGCATCACCAGTGGTGTACAGCATACTTCTAAGACTGAGCTTGTAGACGCACTCAGTTTAAATAGCTTATGTAGAGGTGTCACCAAGACATGCTTAGTACTATAACTTCATAAATTATCTGGTTCCATGGACAGCACTTTCACTACTTGTACTTTAAGGATGATGGGGGGGGGTGTTGAGAGATAAGAGTATCATAAGGCTTTGGATAGTCATCTCAGGAGGGAAATTTGCACTAAATTTATTTGCTATTATATTGCCAGTGACCATGGGGTCTGAGTAGGTTTTGCCATTTAGTATGAGTTCTGTACAGTGTTGTGTTGTTTCTTAGTTTCCTAACACAACTTAAGAAGGATTTGTGGTGGCCTTTGGCTTCAGATGCCTACCTGAGATCAGGGGCTGCCTGAGTAGATCTAAGTATTTTTTAAATCTGGTGTAGTTAGTTTGTTTTTTTCCAATGAGTAGCTTTAGTGTAGAATTGTAATGTTGCTGTGGGTTTTGCACCAGTGTTTTGAACAGTGCGAACCAGTGGTACCCCTTTTGGGAGGATTTGCCCTTTTCTCTATTGTGGTGTGACTGTGGAGTTGATATGTATAACTTATGGATGGTGTGGGGGGCTCACATGGGGGTTTGGAGGCTTGCCCTCAACAAGAGAAGTTTTTTGTGAATTTTTTTTTTTTAGGTTTATCTGTTGAAAAATAGTAAGCCAAAAGATTGTGATTCATAGACACTTAGCTAAACCTTTAAATTCCTAGCTAAATCCAAATTATCCTTGACTTGGGGTTCTACAGATTTGTTGTATACCCTTAATGATTTTTCTGTTATTTCATTGTAGATTTTTTATGTTGCTGGACCACCAGAATGATTTGCTTTTAAATTTCCTACTATATTTGGAAGTAGAAGTGACTGCCATTGCTATTAAAGTGGGTACAAAAATTCCTTTGTGAATCTTTTGGCTGAGGCGATGTCTGGAGTAATGTTATAAGTGAAATTTGAGGCTTCCATCATAGAATGTGAGGATACTTGTGAGATTTGAAGTCTTTGAATTCCATTATATTGGTTTCAGGGGTTTAGATAGGTTGATGGAAAAGGTTACTAGTTTATGATTTGACTTAATTAGCAAGGAAGTTAATAGTGGGCTAGTGCATGATGACACTGCATTTGTAATTTCAAGGTCAAGAATATTTTGTAGTTTAGTTGGTTTAGTTACCACTATGGTCTACTGAGGTTTTATTTATTAAATGTAAATACTTCTGTACAAATCCTGTGTTGGACATGTAGGTACTCCAGCCAGTTGATAGATAGTCTCCTAGAATAAGAGTTTTTATTTAACAAAGGTAAACATGCTCCCAGTTAACCAAAGGACAGACCTGCTCCTATGACCTCAATTGCTCAAAATCCTACATGAACATACTTTCCCTTTTTTAACATCAAAACACAACCCAATGTATAACCTAATAAACTCTAACCACTCAGCCACTGAAACACAATTCCTATCACCCAAGCTAAATATCTCTTTCCATGCATTCTCATTTCTTAGGCCTAAACTTAGGAGTCCTTCCCACTTGAAATGAAATAATCATCCTCTTATTCCAAGTTCTGTTCCCTATTAAACTCACATTTAGTTAAACAAGCAGAATGTTCCTGTTATTCTTCAAGTCACATCACTTAAATGTACTTTAATTCTTCTGCACTCTAACTCAACTACTAAGATCCTTTACTGCTTGTTACATCTCTGATTTGCATCCATTTCTCAAATGTTTTGAAACCTTTGTACATATTAGAAATTAATACCTTGGATTTACCTTGTGCCATAAACAGTACACTACATTGTACTGTTTTACTGTCTTTTTTTTTTTCCAATACTATGAGAGGCGTGAAAGCCCTGAAGCGTGAGAAATGAGCTTTTCATCAAGTGAAGAATAAAGCTTTTTATTTAAATTCTGCTTAAATATTTTAGGTTTTACCTGTAGTGACCTGCATGGTGATACTTTTTTGCTTTTCTGCTTTTTTTCCCATATTTTAGCCAAAAAGTTCTCTGTTTGCATATTTTCAGTTTGTTCTGTAATCTTAGTCTTATAGCTTCATTTGGAAATTGTGGGGAGATTGTGTATTACTGCAAGATTTTAGCATCATTTATACATTTTACTATACTTCTATCTTCATAAGTAGAATTACTAGTAAAAGTTAGCTGTTTGTATTTTGAACCCTGTGTGGGGCCTTAGTCTTGTAGTTTCATTCACAGTTATGGCACAGCTGTGAACTACTGCTAGACGTGAGCCTCCATAAACAACATTACTGGTAAATTTCTGCATAGTCTGGTGACTTAGTTTTTGATGGCATTGCAGTAGTGGCAGTATTGTGAATTCTGCTCCAAGATTTGCGCTTCACTGCTTTTACAGCTGTTTATATTCCAGTTTTGCTGCTACAGTCTTGTATTCTGCTTGTCATTTACCTGCTTAAAATTGTATTCCAGTAACATTTTGTTTTCTGTTGTTGTTGTGTCTTTCGGCTTTTCCCGGTTAGCGGTCACCACAGCGGAACTCCGGTCCGCTAATGATTGGCAGTAGATTTTTACATGCCAAGTTGCAAGCCCTGACGCACAACCTTCAACGAAGGTACGCCCATTCACACATGTCTCCACACAGAAGACGCTCCAGCTGAGAATCGAACAGGACAACGTCTTACTGTGAGGCGACAACGCTACCGCAGCACCACCACTGCAGTAACATTTTGTTTTCTGTACTACTGTTTTTTCCCTGTTCTTTGTGTCTGCCATGCCCTCACTGAGACATTAAGCTAAAGTTTTTGAAATTCTAACCTACTTGGAGTCATTGACCTGTAGCTCAGAGTCATTGAACTGCAGCGCAGATATTGGCTTTATTTGAACGGATCCCTCTATAGCTAGTTTGTTTCTTGCAGCCTGAATTTTTCCTAACCCTCTCACCCTTTTCCTGCTGTGTTTTTTAGAATGCTGTGTCTCTGTCTTTCACTGTTTATGGTAATCTGACATCCAAAGTTTCACCTTCACTTCTTTCTTTGTTGTTGGCTGCTGTATACACTATTTTAAGTACTTTTCCCAGCCTTTGTTTTCCATATATCCGTAAAACCCAACAAATCATTATTGCTCTTCAGTAAACCTCCCTTACTACATTTTTTTTCTGCTGATTTTCCCAGAGCACCCATCTGCTTGACACACACACTGAGGGTCCTATTGTTTTGCACATCAGTTAACAGTTTTAGATTGCTACTCTTTTATTTTTTGCTTTATGTGTTGTTTTTGCCTTTAAATCATTTTAAAGGCCTCTAATACTTGAATTTGTCTTGTCTAGGTAGTTTGTTTAAGTTGTTCTTGTAGCTTAATACTCTCAAGCAATCTATTTTGTATTTTACACAGCCAAATGCAGCACAGCAAGCCGACAGAGCTCGGAAACAGCGTAAGCAAAGAAAAGCAGATAAAAGCAGTCACCATATAAACGCTGTCCCCTAATGGCACTGGAACACGACCTCAAAGTCACAAAAAATTCAGAGTTGGAAATATCCAGAGATCCAATGGTACTACACCACTCATAGCAAAAAGTAGTCAATTGTCCAGAGGTCCAATGGTACTACACCACTTGTAGCAAAAAGTAGTCAATAATCCAAAAGTGGAAATAAAAATAACACCTTTATTCACAGATCGACACAAATAGTAAGCACTTTCGCCCGTAGGCTTCTTCAGACTTTACAAATAATACAACTTAGGTACTGTTTAAATAACCCTCCCAGTACTGTGATTGGTGAAAAGTTTCAAAGTCAAGTTTGTAATTTAAAGCGCTAATACCCCAAAAATAAATATAACATACTAAAATATTTAAACCATAAAACTTCTAAATACGTAGTCTTAACATACAATATTGAATAAAAACATATAAAAGCCTAAAGATGTTAAAAATCTAGTAATACACAAGTATTACTATCTAACATATATTAAAAACAAGAAAAAATCACATACACAGACACACACAATACATCATCAGAGGCAACTACTACATTGTAAGGTGGTTTAATCATTTAGGTCTAAAAATCTTCCTACTTTTTAAGAAAGGTTTAATTTGGATCTTATCATTCAAGCCCGGTGGTTCATCCGCCCTCCATCTAATTATCCATCTAAGTTCACATTCCAGTGTCCGGTTAATTAAATCACCTCCTCTATAATTGGTCACTAAATGCTGTATAATACAGAAATTAAAAGTGTGATTAGGACCTGCTTCCTTACAATGTTTAGCCAAGGCATTGGACTCAGATCCCAACCTAATATGGTAATTGTGCTCCCTAATACAATCTTTAAATGCCCTGTTGGTTTTCCCAACATAGAACGAAGGGCACAGTGCACATCTCGCCAGATAAACAACGTTCTTGCTATCACAACTGGTGTCTGTATTGAAATAAAACGTATATCCAGTTACCGGATGTACGAACACTGTGTCCTTATTTATATAGATGCAATGATTGCATTTACCACAAGGCATGGTGTTTCTATCTGGTCTAATAGCCATTTGCTTATAACCTACATTTCTAGGTTTACACAACAGCCTTTTTAGATTAGGTTTGTTTTTAAAGACAATCTTAGGTTCAGGTCCTACTATTTTACCTATCTCACTATCAGACAGTAAGATATCCCAATGCTTGGCCATCATACCTCTAACTTCCTGTGTGTCTTTAGTAAAAAACATAGATGGTCTAGCCTCCATCCTATTAGGTGACATTCCATTCTCAGATTGAATAGTTTGTCCAGAAAAATAGGGTCTTGCTCTAGTGGCTCTTAAATCATTTACCTCCATAATTACTTTCTCGATCAATTTATCATCGTATCCCCTTTCAATGAACTTCATTTTCAGCTCTTCTACTTCCCTCCTATAACCATCCTCCAAGGGATTGAATCTAGAGGCTCTCATAAACTGGCCTTTTAGTATATTATGAAAAATATGGTGGGGGTGTATACTCTCCCTATGGAGTAATGTGTTCCTATAACATAACTTTCTATGGATAGAGGTATTAAGAAGTCCATTTTCCAGTTTAAACACATCAATATCCAAATAAGAAATTCTACTGTTCGAATAGTTCAAAGTAAATTTCAAAAAGTCAGTGGAAGTATCCATATAGTCCACAAAACTTCTTAACGTGTCTACATCCCCTAACCAAATAAAGAAGAGGTCATCCACAAACCTACGGTACATACCTACAAACTTCCTGAATAAATCGGACTTATATAGGAACTTATCCTCCCATGCTGCCATTACAAGGTTGGCGTAGCTATTGGCACAAGATGTGCCCATAGCCACGCCATCCCTTTGGAGGTATACATCCTCACCAAAAACAAAAACATTATTCGACAGTATTGTCTCCAGATATAATGTGAGCAAATCTATTTTATTTGCCAAAAAATCTGAGTGTAAACGTAAGTAATCTTGACTGTGTCATTAGGTATCACTGTAAATAAACTGACAACGTCCAGGGTAACCAGATAATATTGACAACGTCCAGGGTAACCAAATAATATAAAAAGGCTACACCAGGGGGAAGCACTAATAATTCATTAGTACAGAAGGGGAATACCCCTTTCCCGATAGCACAGAGTCAGTTCTCAGAAAGGAGACGCTCTGCCAGCAGGGGCAGACACAAGAGGAAGGGGTCGGTAGAAGATCACAACGGCCCTACTTTAAAAAAGATGTGGGAGAGGACCTCTCGTTAGTAGTGAATTTATCCAGTAAAACCTTAACTGAATTTGAGAAGCAGGTATTAAATAAGGGCCTTAATTTCATACCTACACGTAGGGATGATGTGGTTGATTTAATTATTGACACAAAAATGTTTACTAGGAATATACAACTTAGATTAGATTTTGGGCTAAGTGATGGCACCATCCAGGTACCTCGGTTTCGCTCAAATAGTACCTATATACCACAGTTACATCCAGTAGTTGATGTCTTTGGTAGAGTCTTAGAGAATGATATATATAGTTATTTTCAGACCAAAAAGTATGTGAAACATGGTCAGAATTTAAATTATAAACAGAGAAGAGCATTTAATGACCTAAGAAATGATAATACTTTGGTCATTTGACCAGCTGACAAAGGAGGCCCCATTGTACTCATGGATTTAACTGATTATAATGAAAGAATGAATCAACTTTTAAGTGATGAGAAATTCTATCGTAGGATAGACATGGAGATTGTGAAAGAAAAAGTGTTTGATGTTTATTATACACTTGATGATCTCATTATGACATCCAGTATCACTGAGGAGTTATATGAATATTTTAAAGTTGAGAATCCAGTGATACCGGTTATTCAGGGACTACCAAAGATTCATAAGTCTCGAACAATGCCCCCAATGAGACAGATAGTGGCTGGCCAGGGATGGGTCACGTAGCCACTCTCAATTTATACGGAGACGGTTTTAAGACCTTTAGTTGATATGAACAGTAATATACTTAGAGATAGGAAACAATTTCTGGTAGACCTGTACACTTCCACTAGCAAATTGGATGAGGGTAAGCAATATTATCTGGTTACCCTGGACGTTGTCAGTTTATTTACAGTGATACCTAATGACACAGGCATCCACTACATACAAGATTACTTACGTTTACACTCATATTTTTTGGCAAATAAAATAGATTTGCTCACATTATATCTGGAGACAATACTGTCGAATAATGTTTTTGTTTTTGGTGAGGATGTATACCTCCAAAGGGATGGCGTGGCTATGGGCACATCTTGTGCCAATAGCTACGCCAACCTTGTAATGGCAGCATGGGAGGATAAGTTCCTATATAAGTCTGATTTATTCAGGAAGTTTGTAGGTATGTACCGTAGGTTTGTGGATGACCTCTTCCTTATTTGGTTAGGGGATGTAGACACGTTAAGAAGTTTTATGGACTATATGGATACTTCCACTGACTTTTTGAAATTTACTTTGAACTATTCGAACAGTAGAATTTCTTATTTGGATATTGATGTGTTTAAACTGGAAAATGGACTTCTTAATACCTCTATCCATAGAAAGTTATGTTATAGGAACACATTACTCCATAGGGAGAGTATGCACCCCCACCATATTTTTCATAATATACTAAAAGGCCAGTTTATGAGAGCCTCTAGATTCAATCCCTTGGAGGATGGTTATAGGAGGGAAGTAGAAGAGCTGAAAATGAAGTTCATTGAAAGGGGATACGATGATAAATTGATCGAGAAAGTAATTATGGAGGTAAATGATTTAAGAGCCACTAGAGCAAGACCCTATTTTTCTGGACAAACAATTCAATCTGAGAATGGAATGCCACCTAATAGGATGGAGGCTAGACCATCTATGTTTTTTACTAAAGACACACAGGAAGTTAGAGGTATGATGGCCAAGCATTGGGATATCTTACTGTCTGATAGTGAGATAGGTAAAATAGTAGGACCTGAACCTAAGATTGTCTTTAAAAACAAACCTAATCTAAAAAGGCTGTTGTGTAAACCTAGAAATGTAGGTTAAAAGCAAATGGCTATTAGACCAGATAGAAACACCATGCCTTGTGGTAAATGCAATCATTGCATCTATATAAATAAGGACACAGCGTTCGTACATCCGGTAACTGGATATACATTTTATTTCAATACAGACACCAGTTGTGATAGCAAGAACGTTGTTTATCTGGCGAGATGTGCACTGTGCCCTTCGTTCTATGTTGGGAAAACCAACAGGGCATTTAAAGATCGTATTAGGGAGCACAATTACCATATTAGGTTGGGATCTGAGTCCAATGCCTTGGCTAAACATTGTAAGGAAGCAGGTCCTAATCACACTTTTAATTTCTGTATTATACAGCATTTAGTGACCAATTATAGAGGAGGTGATTTAATTAACCGGACACTGGAATGTGAACTTAGATGGATAATTAGATGGAGGGCGGATGAACCACCGGGCTTGAATGATAAGATCCAAATTAAACCTTTCTTAAAAAGTAGGAAGATTTTTAGACCTAAATGATTAAACAACCTTACAATGTAGTAGTTGCCTCTGATGATGTATTGTGTGTGTCTGTGTATGTGATTTTTTCTTGTTTTTAATATATGTTAGATAGTAATACTTGTGTATTACTAGATTTTTAACATCTTTAGGCTTTTATATGTTTTTATTCAATATTGTATGTTAAGACTACGTATTTAGAAGTTTTATGGTTTAAATATTTTAGTATGTTATATTTATTTTTTGGGTATTAGCGCTTTAAATTACAAACGTGACTTTGAAAGTTTTCACCAATCACAGTACTGGGAGGGTTATTTAAACAGTACCTAAGCTGTATTATTTGTAAAGTCTGAAGAAGCCTACGGGCGAAAGCGCTTACTATTTGTGTCGATCTGTGAATAAAGGTGTAATTTTTTTTATTTCCACTTTTGGATTATTGACTACTTTTTGCTACAAGTGGTGTAGTACCATTGGACCTCTGGACAATTGACTACTTTTTGCTACGAGTGGTGTAGTACCATTGGATCTCTGGATATTTCCAACTCTGAATTTTTTGTGACTTTGAGGTCGTGTTCCAGTGCCATTAGGGGACAGCGTTTATATGGTGACTGCTTTTATTTTGTATTTTAATTTAAAAGGACTGGGACATTCCATCTTTTGACAGAAGGTGGTGGCCTGGTCTGTCGCAGTTGGGAAACATACAAGAAAGCTATAAGTGTAGCTGTTTTGTTGGCCAGTGGGCTTAGAAACCAGTTTCCTATGTTTTAGTTGCCTGTGGAAATGTAGTGCTTTTGCACCCCTCAATGCTCATCATGCTGTGGTGGTTAGTAGTACCCTGTACAGATGCAGACAGAAACTAAATTTAAAAATATAAAACCACCTCTGAAACTGCATCATTAACTCTGTGAGTGTAAAGCAACTACTTTGTGCACTTAGTAGCATAGAGCAGATAGTTTGTGTGTTGAGGAGCACAGACCCTTCAATTTAGTATTACAGAACCTAGTCTAGTCTCTAGCCCCAAAAGCACCCGTAGTCAACCCTCTATAACCATTTTTGCACAACATCTTAGTAGATCACTCAGCAAAGGACCTGACTTCATCGATATGCACTTTCCCAGTTACTCAGCAGCCAGTTCGGTGGATATGGGAATATTGGGGCAATGTAACAGTTCATAGGTGTTTACTAGGCTAATGACCACAAGGGCCTTGATAAGTCTAAGCATGGGCCTGGGAGATGAACCATTTACAGGTTATTTGTTTGCATTAGAGACATAGATGCCAAACCAGGGACGAATTTCCGGTTTCCCATCCAATTGTCCAAATTGCACTTGAATTGGGTTGGGGAGGAACTCTGCTTCACATGGATGGGGAGCCTGTTCTATAGACGGGGTAGTCTCTCAAATACATACCTATCTCTCCAGCAGGTCCTCTTTATATCACAGGCAAGGTTTAAGTCTTTAGAACGGATAATTCTGGTACTGTTTGCTTTGTGGATATGCAGGAGGTCCATCAGAGTGGGGTCTGACAATGCCCTGTATGCCAGACATAGATCTTCCCTTAAAAGCCTGTAGGAGACAGAATACAGAGATAGGGCCTTGAGGCGGTCTGCATAGGACATATGACTTACACCCTGTATTCTTTTAGGGGGAACCTCTGTGGATGTTCAGTTGTTGAATATGGGATTAGGTTAGGTGGTTAGTGTTTCTAATAAGTTTAAATACATGGTATGGGTTTCATGAGTCATAGAGGGAGACCTATAGCTTGCAAGGAAGTGGTATTGGATTTTACCTATGGTGATTTGAACATGGAGCAGCTTAAGTCTGTTGTTCTGTTTGACCATCCTTGAAATATATTTATTTTTGATGTAACTAGAGAAACCTCTACCTTTAGTCCCTGCCTGTGAAATAGCTGGTCTAAATGTGTGGAAGGCATTATAACCTTGCACTGGTAGTGTGCACTCCGTGGCTTTAAACCACATCTCAGAGACTGCACAGACGTTCGCATTCTCTAGGGTAAAGAGAGCTTCCAGGGAGTGGAGTTTTTTTTGTTTAGGCTCCTAGCATTGAACAGTAATACCTTTAGATTTTCTTGGTTTTGATTTGGTATGTCGGAAGAACTTTCAGTTTGGCATTGCCTAAAAAAGGCATTATGGGGGAAGACAATGTTTTAGCTAATGTTTGAAAGCCTAGAGGGGAGAGGTGCAGACCATCCCTGGCAAAGCAGCATGGGCTTGTTGACCATCTCCTTCCATGCTGACAAATATTTCACCCCCTTAGAATGACACCAGAAGCTAAGCCAATTATGAAAGTCCGTCATCTTTGGTTCATATTGTGGCATCATCCTTGGAGAAAGTAAAATGCTGCTCAATGCTAGGCTCATACCAGCCTGAGACATACATTCCGAGAGCTCTATGATGCCTCTCTTCATGTAGTCTAGGGAGGTACGTCTCAGGTCGTTTACTCCCACATGGACTATGAAGGAGTCATATTGGTAATTGTGGTCATTGTGGTGCTCATGCGTAGTGTGGCGGATCCTAGCCTCTGATAAGCAACTGGCCATAACTTTCTCCTTACTCACCCTGGTGAGAGGATATCAGTGTGTCTCACAATGGAGTCTCCAATGACTAGAATGTTGGATTGTGTGTTGACTTGCCTTATGGGCTTAGATGTAGAGGCTCTATGAGATGTAGCTCTATGTGTTGATGTGGGTGTTGTCTTGAAAGTGTGTGTTTGGGGCTGCTAAGAGTATTTCTTATGTGTACTTTGTCTAGGAGGTCTTTGTGGTTTAGGAAGGATATATGCAAGTGTCTCAGTATATGTAGGGCTATATGTCTGCTTTGAAGTGTGTGTGATGGATGCAGCATGTGTACTACTGACATGCTTATTGACATTAGGAGTACTTTTATGTGCGAGCTTTGCCTCCATTGTCGTTGTGTAAATACGTTTCTCACATACCATATCAGTTTGTTTGAGAAGTAACTGGTCCTCAGTAAACATGAGGCAATTTCTACATTGTCTCAGGATGCCCATATCCACCAAGCCAGTAACGGAGACAGTAGAAAAGTTCATATCCATGGCAACAGACCCTTTTTTATTGATTAGACTGTTGGATTGAGAATATCAGTCACTGTCACGAGTATCTGGTTTGCAACTATGTGGACAGTGCTTGTCACTGCCAACTAGTTGTCCTGTGTGCAACTAGATATTGGAGAAATTTCAGTTGTGCTTTTACAGGAAAAATGTCACTCAAGGTGTCTGAGTCTGTACAGAGCACTGCCAAACAATTGAGAGAAAACTGATACATAGACCCTAAAAGTTTAAGGATAAAGTATTTAGGCAGATATTCTGAAATTAGAAACAAATCGAGCAGTACTTACTGAAAACAAAGAATTAGCTGTCAAGACTGATGAAAAGAGAGAAGTCGCATGAATGGCTCCTACTAATGCTGGTTTCACCACAGATTCATTCTGTTGGGATATAGTACTCCTTTGCTTCTTCTCTCACCAGAAAATGTTAGGACTAATCCCACGAAGAGAAACAGGCCACAGCCTGTTTGGTGATGCACAGTCTCGTCCCAGATGATGCAAGGGGGTCTGTAGGCTTGTAACATTTTTCTGGTAGATGCCTCAAATAGCAACAAGACCAGTCAGGTACATTAAGCACAGACACTCACTCTCCAACTAGAAGCAGTTAGGAATCAATGCCCTGTGCTCCTACTCTCACCGGGATCAGAATATAAGCACAGATTCCAAGCTGTCACCTATAAAGCAGTTATTAGGCTTTCCGGTGATCAGCAGTCTCCAGGAAATAATGTCACTGCACTCCTTCTCTCACCAGGAGAAAACAGAAGCACTAATCCTAATAGGACTACTGAGAGGCAGAATGTGGGCTCTACAATAACTGGTGGTCTTGCAATAGATGCTTACAGGTAAGATGAAAAAAAAAAAAAAGGTTTATCCTAAATGCTGCAGTATGCACTAAGCAGTTAGATATGAAAGTGGGTAATTGTTGGTAATTGTTTAATATTCACTGACAACCATTTAATCCTCAAAGAAACAAAGTACGTCAGAGATGTATATGCATAATGTCTCTGGAGGCAAAACACTTGCATACAAGCAGTCTTAACAATCTGGTGGTCATAAACACATATGCTAAACCCACCATACATAGTCTGCAACCCACACACCTACTTATGTTGAAGCCGTTAACTGCAATCCTTCCAAACCCCTAAGACCTCCCAGATATTCCACCTGTAAAAACTATCATCAGCCACACCCAGTGGAGCCTCAACTACTAAACCCATAAGTTAAGCCAATACACAACTCAGGACTGTAGTCATAGGGGAACTCTGTTGTATGACATACTGGTACCCAACTCATCAGGGTGAACAAAGAGAATTTAACAGTCTGTTGACTAAGGGGCCAGGATCCACAAAGTTACTTGCACTCAAGTCATTTTATCACAGGTGCCAGTATGATTCAGTCGTAGTTCAAGAGATATAAATGACGTAAGATGTACCTCTCCAGACTATATGAAGAGAGATATTATGGAGCTGTTGGATTGTGTCATTGGCTGGTATGTGCTTAACATTGAGCAGCATTTACCTTTACCAGGGATAATGCCACAGTACAAACAGATGATGATTGATTTTAGTAGCTAGTTACGTTTTTGGTATCATTCTAGGAGGATACAATATTTGCCAGCATGGAAGGACTAGGAGGATACAATATTTGCCAGCATGGAAGGACATGGTTAACAAACCACTTTGCTGTGCCACGGGTGGTCTGCATCTGTTGCTTTTAGGCTTTCGAGTACTGGCTAAAATGTTGTGCACCCCATACAGACCTTTTTAGGCAATGTCAAATTGACAAATCTTCCAACATAGCAAAATCTACCCAAGGAAATCTAGGGGTATTGCTGCCCAATGCCAGGAGTCTAAACAAGAAGCTCCACTCCCTTCAAGCTCCCCTCACCTGGGAGAAGGCAGACATCTGTGCAGTTACCAAGGCATGGTTTAAAGTTGCAGAGAGTACCCCAGCAGTGGAAGGTTTCATTGCCTTCCAGACATTTAGACCAGTAACTGTACAGACAGGACTAAATGTGAAGGTGTCTTTGTCTGCATCAATAACAAGCATACCTCTACAGTCATTATACAGGATGATGCACTGGAGTTCCTCCATATCCAGATTACCATCGACAAAGTCCCATACTATATCTTAGCAAGCTATAGGTCACCCTCTATGTTGTGTGAAATTCTTAGCTCATACTTAGACCTGTTGGAGACACTTACCATTCATCCAAATACCATACTGTTGTTGGACTTTTAATTGTCCCACTATAAACTAGGAATTCTACACAACCCCAGATTTGCAGACACAGGGTTTCCTAGATTTTGTAAAAACAAAGTACACCCACTAGAGGTACAAACATATTGGACCTGCTACTCACAAATGTGGGAGAACACCCTCCCCCCCCCACAGTGTTGTGTCCTCTCTGGTAAGAGATGTCTCAATGTGTTTTATTTCTAATGCTCCTGAAGGTGCTTTGAAAGCCGCAGGCTCAGGCTTTACCATTAGAAGACATGCCTGGATGTGCTTGTGTGACTTTGCAGTGCACTTGAAGACATTGTTTGTTAATGATCCGTTTTAATAGCTCAACACTCAGGCCTAAAGTGAAAAGAAACGGTGAGCAGAAGTGAGCAAGTTGGAAAGACATTTTTTTTGCCATTGGAATATGGTTTTCTATCCCGAGGTACTTTTCTAGGAAAAAGAAAGGGGGGGGGGTGAGAAACTGTGGTTGTGAAAATCCCAAGGGTTCTATCTTGATATTTCTGGAGCCAGACCTCCTCCCCAAGGCAGAGGGGGAAATTCTAATAATGGACATTGTTCACAAGGCAGAGGTGGGTCACTAAACCAAGACTTTAGAGTTCCCTTCACTCTTTTTTTAATTTCTCCAAATCTTTTGGGTTTCTAATACCATGATGGGAATGGATCCCATTCCTAAGTCAAAGTACGATTAAAGTTCATGGAATTAGCATTGTTTCAATCTTTGATGTCAGCCAAAACTGCTCTTCGAAGCACCCGCAGTCTGCCCAGTAATGACTCTTTCCGCAGTTCATATAGAGTTACTTGTATTGGTAACATATCTAAATATGGTTGTAGATTCTTTTTTAGAGGACCCGTTGCTCCTACTATTGAAACTGCCTGGGTATCTTTCTTCCACATTGCTCTCGTTTCTGCCTGCTAATCTTGATATTTTATGACTTTGTGTGTCTCTCTCTCTACACAAGACACTACAGTCACTGGATGTAGCAATTTCAATGATCAATGTAACTTTTGTCTTTTTTTTCCTGGACCACTATATCTGTTTTTCTTGCATCTGTCTTTGAACTGTTGGTAATGGGTGATCCCATGTGATGTAGACTTTATCACTCCAAAGCTGTAAGGTAGGACAGGAAGAGCAAATTGGTTTATAGCTTGAATTTTGTCCCTAGATGTCAACGCTGTTTTCAGGATTAATTTAAGTCTTCTAAAGAATGCCTTGCTAAATTTTATTCACAATTGTTCATGTTTTATTGTTGATCCTTCTTCAATTCCCAAATATTTATGCACTTTCTCTTGCTCAAGTTCTTTCATACCACATTCTTGTTCCAAAATGATGTTTTCTTGGTGCTGCAGTTTTCCTGCTTTAAAGGTTCCTTTTGCACATATATTAAGACCAAGTGACATTGTTATATCATCTGAAAAAGTTTTGACTGCTTGCAGTTGTGCTTTCATTTCCTCATCTGATGGGCTATACAATTTTAAAACATCGACAGAGAGGATGTGAGGTCTTTGTTGTTTTGTAGGAGCCATATTATACCATGGCCTAATCTGTTAAGTAGGCAGCTTAAAGGGTTAAGGGGAAGACAGAGTAGCAGTGGTGATAAGGAGTCACTCTGGAATACCCCCCTTTGAATTTTTATCCCTGGAATAATAATTTATCCTTTATCATGGCTTAATTTCAAAGTGGTTTTCCACTGTTTCATGGTTACTGTAATGTAGTTGATCAGTGTAGGGTATATCTCATACATTTTAAGCACTTTTATCCATGAATGTTGGATACTAGCAAATGCTTTTTTGTAGTCAATCCTGCCATATTTAGATATTTCCCCTTTTTACAGTTCTCCATTATGACTTTAGCAACAGATGATCCTTTGTTCTGTATGACTTTCTTTTATTACCCTTTTGTTCTATTGCCATGATTGAATTTTCTTCTAATTGACTATAAACTCTGTCGGCATCAATTCTGGTATATAGTTTATACGTTGTCGGAAGGGAAATGATTGGTCTTTAATTTTTAAGATAACTTGCAGGTTCACTCTTAAGTAGGAGCATTGTTTTTCCTGTTGTTAACCAGGTTGGTGTCTGTTCGGGATGCGCATATAAATGGCTCTTACTCATGGCTAAATCTTAGTGCAAAGATGTTAATATCTTTAGCTAGAAGTTAGGTACTGCATCTGGGCCTGGTGTTTTCCAGTTGGAGACTTTTCTTAACTTTATATCAGTCTCTGTGGCCATTGTCTCATCCCATTTCATATCATGTACCTTTGAACTTCTTATTCTTTATTTTACTACTTCTGTCCATTTAGCATTTTTATGTTCCACAGAGTCTTCATAGATGTTTCTCCAAAATGTATCTATTTCTTCTTTTTTAGGTGGTCTTTCAATTCCTTTTGCCTTGTTTCTGAATTCTCTATAGAAGTGTTTGGGGTCATCAATAAATTGCTTATTTTGTATTTTTCTTTTATATGTCTCTGTGTATCTTCTAAGTGTTTCTGCCTTTGCTGAGATTTTTAGTTTATTTGCAATAGTGCAAGATAGATCCTTATTCCTAAACCATTATAACACTGCGCATTGCTTTTATCATGTCTTTCTAAGTATTTTTATATTTTATTTATTTATTTATTGACATTTGTTAACCGGGTTTGTCCAACTGGACCTGTGGCCCATTTTCAGTGGAGACCCAAGGAGAAAAGCTCCAGTAATACATTTTAAAACAAGTACAATTTGAAACAATATTGATATAATAGCAGTTATAGCAAAACAATTCACATATGTTGGGATACATGCATAAATTAAAAGTTGCATTAAAAAGAAGCTAAGTAACAATTTTACATTGATATAGTTCAATAGGTCAACAATGAACATTTTTTGTTTGTATAAAATTGTGCAAATGCATAGTAGACACATTGGAGATAGAGAGGTATAATGAGGTACTAAGTATGGTCCTTTTGAAGGTACATAAAGGGAAGGAAGACTAGGTAGGGTCATGGCAAGGGCAGGTTCTTGAATTGAGAAAATAAGCTTTTAGTTCATTTTTAAAGTGTGAGGTGTGGGAGATTGAACGTAAGTCAATGGGAGGTTTGTTCCGAGCATGGGCAAGGGAGTGTTTGTAGAGTAGTTTGCCTGCTGACCTTGATGGGTGGTAGATATCAAGTAATTGTTGGTTAGAAGTATGGAGGGTCCGGGATGGGATGTAAATGGAGACTAAGGAAGATAGAGATGGACAGAAAGAGGGTTTATAAAGAATAGAGTGTAGCATATGAAATTGATAAGATAGCAGAAACTGGGGAAGTTCAAGCCATTGAAGAGAGTTTAAAGAAATGTAGTGGTGTGAGTTGTATCGGGAGTTAGTAATGAATCTGGCTAGTTTATGGTAAGTCTGTTGCAGTTTGTTTAGAGTGGAGGCCTGGATATTGGGAAGAACTGGGGAGGCGTATAAGAGGGAGGGGAGGAGGAGTGCCTGGCCCAGGGTAAGTCTAGATTCAGGGGTTAGGAATTTTTTGTTCCGATACAGCAGACCTAGTTTCTGGTTTGTTTTTTTTATACATTGGAGTATGTGTAGGTTGAACTTGAGTTTGTCATCGATATTGACCCTTAGGAGTTTTGTGTGGGTGTCAGGTTAAATATTTGTATTGTTAGAAGATGTAATAAAAAAGGAGGTTTCGTGATGAGAAAGAGAACGGGGAAGGAAAAGTAGGAGTTTGGTCTTTTTGGGATTTAGGATCAATAGGTTGTGAGAGAGCCATTGTTCAGTGGATAGTAAGGCCCGTTGGGTCAGGGAGTGTAGTTCAGGAATGTTATTTGAGATGGATATAAGTGTGGAATCGTCGGCATACTTAATAAGGGAGGATTCTTTGCATGAGGTGTAAAGATCATTGGTGAAGATGTTAAACAAAAGGGGGGTTTGTTCTGTTCCCTCTTGTATACTCTTCTAACAGTGATGCTTCTTGTCTTGATTGCTTTATAGTTTTCTCTATTCGATACTTCCATGATGGTATTTGATTTCTCCCCTTCCTTTCCCTTACTACCCTGTGTTCTTATTTTTAGCTGCACAGTAATCTATCCTGTTTGCTTCTGTTATGTCTCATGGAGCTCTGTGGACAGTCCTAATTAATGTGCTCATCTGACTTTTTGGGTTTTATTGACCGTTCTGCAGTCTTATTTCTTTCATTGATTTTAATATGTCTGTTTATTTGTATTAAATCAAGCAACTCATCTCTTAGTTCATTTTCTTGTAAGCTAAGGCACATTCTTTGTTCTCTATTTCCTGCTGGCATTCAATAGAGAGTTCTATAGCATCGTCCTGTGGCACATTCTCTTCAGTTTCATGCTGAGTCATCCTTAGCTCTGTCTTATGGGAACTCACTGGCCTATAACTCCTCAACACTGACTGCATCAGAGTTGCCACCGTTTCCTTTTCCTTCCCTTGCTATCCAGCCTCAAATGAATGTTTATACTGGTTTTCTTTGGAAGAATCCAAAATATCTTCATATGGCAACTGCCCAGTTGCTTCCTGTTCCATTGGTTTCTCCTTAATTTGGATGTCTGTTGCTCTATCCTGCTGTGGTACTTTCTGAGTTAGATTTTCTACACAGTGAATCCTTCACTTCACAGATACTCCATTACCTCAGGTTCTATTTCTTTAACTTCTTCATTACTAATCTTCTTTTCTACTTTTTCTCTTTGTCGTCTTATTTTTATATTGTAAAGTTTTCCATGTCCAGATTCCTTTGCCTGTATTTCTCCTCAAATACCTTTGGTGCTTCTCTTTTTGTATTGATTAGTTTTGCTTTCTCATTTGCATTAATATTGCACCATATTAAATCTCTTTATGTTAAGTTGTCCATCTCGCCTTCATTCTTGCTGGATGGGTTCGGAGCCGACCTCGGCTCCGACTCGGCCACTCTAAAAGCTCGAGAGTTGGTTCCACTGGCTCGAGGCTCCCCTTATATCCCACAATGCTAGGCGGTATTACCTCAGATCTCGTTTGCCGCTACAGCGATCGAGGTGTTTGGTTTCTACCGGCTTCAGGTCAGGTATTATAGAGTAATCTATAGTCAATTTAAACCCCTTTAATTTAATCTTTTATAGTTATTTCCCTTAACTTAGTGGATTTTGACCCTTTTCCTTCTGTTTATCCACCCTTTTTTCCACAAAGAACTTATAAGTTCTTCCTTCAGGCCTTCGGGCCCTTCCATCCCCTTAGTGGAGTGTATGTGTTTTTTGTTAGGGATTTAAAAAGATCTAATCTTCCATTTTTTAGTTAACCTTGTGTAAAGTGTAATCGGTGTGTTTGGGTGTGTGTGTGGTTACACTTTTCCTTGATAATGTCTAAGGAGTCAAAGGTCTCAGGCTTCAAGAAGTGTGACTCGTGCTGTCAGAAAATGTCTCTGATAGACGGTCACACTTCTTGTGTATACTGCCTGGGACCTTTACACCTGCAGGACTCTTGTGCTATATGCCATGGCTTCAGCCCTAGAGTCCTGCAGGAAAGAAAAAACAAACTCATTTTAAGAGCTTTGCTTAAGCCTGAGGGTTCCCTTACTGCTACTTTGGGCAAACCCTCTAAGGCTTCTAGGTCCTCGACTCCAGCTTCTGAGTCGAGGCCTAAGGCTTCGAAACCTACTGCTACATCGGCTCTGGCTGGAGCCGATGAGTCTCGAACTACAGCTTCTGTGGTTCCCTCGGCCCCGGCTGGAGCCGAGGCATTGGAAATTCCTGGGTCGGCTCCGATCAGACCATCGGAGCCGACATCTAGAAAGAGGTCTAGGTCACCGTCCCTTGGCTCCGTTCATTCGGCTCCAGCGTCTCCCTTGCTGTCTGAACGGAGCCATAGATCTCACTCCTCTAGGTCATCGAGGCTTTCGGATCATGACCTTCAGAGGGTAGTGAGTCGACTTCTTAAGTCCGAGGCACTGGCCCAAATGCTTCAGAGCCCGACTCATCAGTCGATGCTTGAACCTATCCCTCAAAATATTCCTCCTCTGACTCCTTTGAGCTCGGAGCCGGGCGCTGAACCGAGACTGTGGTAGCGTCGGAACCGATACAGTTGTCGTCGGTTCCGGCGCCGGCTCCGATTTCTTCCTTTGAAGAATCTCGGCGCCGGACTTCTGTCGTCGGCTCGAGGGGTGAGTGGCATCGGACCCTTGTCCGACCCGCTCTCCCTCTCGGTGCCGGCGCTGGTGAGTTCGGCTCCGACATCGACCTCGGAGCCATCACTGTCGGTGCCGAGGAGGTTCTCAGCTTTTCGAAGTCGGGACCTCTGGCTCTGCCTGACAGAGGTGCGTTCGAGGTCATGCGGAGTGTGTTGGAACCTGGTTCAACTCCACAGTCGGCTCCTTCCGCCCCTCCCTCTTCGGTGCCTCAGGTTATGTCTACTCACTCCCTCATCCCAGACCGCAGAGAGCCAGCTCCTCAAGAATCCCCTGTGGGGATCTCATCCTCTTCCGAGGCCTCTCCTGAATTGGCAGGGGAGCCCCCTAGGAAGAGAAAGTGTAAGAGGAAACACATAGACTCACCTGAGTCTGTCACCTCTGACACAGATTTAGAGGATTCCGAGGGTTCCCCCCGTTCCCCTTCTGAAGATGTCTCCTTTGCAGACATTCTAGAGATCCTGAAACAGAGGGGAAATTGGCCAGCCCTTAACCCTTCGGAGGATGAATCTGTGTATCTTGAGGCGTTTGGCTCTCGCCCTTCCACCTCCTGGGTGCCCCCCCCTTTGACCCCCTCATGCAGGTGGTAGCAAAAAAGGCTTGGACGGCTCCTGACTCAGTGGACCCCACCCCCAGGAGACCTTCAAAGTTTATAACAGCACCAGCAGATAAGCAATTTCTAACCAAAGGGGTTTCTGTGGATGCTATGGTGGTAGCTGCTGCCACTAAGAAGGAACTAGCTGATCCTTCGGTGCCTGTCCATTCTCCTAACAAGGAATCTAGGTCTATGGACAGGTACGGGAAGCGGATGTTCTCGTCAGCGACCTTTGCTATGCGTTCGCTGAACTACCTGTGCCATTTCACTCGTCTTCAAAGAGACTTGATCAAGGAAGCGAGTGAGATGTTGAAGGATCCTACAGCTGCGGGTTTTCAGGACAAGATGAACGCTCAGCTGGTTACCCTAAACTCTATAGCTAACTCCTCCATGCGCCTCCTTTCATATGCGGCTGATGGAGCGAGCAGAGCCGCAGGGACAGGTGTCGCCTTACGCCGGCATGCCTGGATGCGGCTATGTAATTTTGCGGACCCCTTTAAAACGTCTTTCACTAATTCCCCGTTTGATGGATCATCTCTCTTTGGTCCTCAAGTGAAAGAAACCTTGACGAGATGCGAGACGGATGGCAAAACTCTTTCTGCCGTCGGAGTCCGTTTTTCTACTCCTTCTAGGCCTTACCCCAAAGGCCAGAAAAGTGGGAAAATGTGGTTCCGCAAACAATCCCAAGGGACTTTGCCTGACGCACAGAGTCGGTTCCCCTCCAGAGGCAGAGGGGGGAACAATAATGGTAGACGTCGCCCTAGAGGCAGGGGGGGTCCGCAGAACCAGGGCAATCGAGAAACTTTTTCCGATAAGCCCTTCCAGCATCCCTGAGGTGTTTCCCGACTGTCCACCTTCGGAGGCAGTCGGGGGAAGATTGTCACTGTACCCAGAAGCCTGGCGATCCCTAACTCAAGACAAGTGGGTACAGTCCATCATTTCCAAAGGCTATTCCATTCCGTTCTTTCGTATTCCAAATCAATCAAAAAAATCCCTTCCAGATGTTCCACCCGCTCAAAGGGATCAAGCAGCGTTGGAAATTTCAAAGTTGCTTGCAAAAAGAGCTATTCAGCCAGTGCCAGCAGACCAACAAGGATCCGGAATCTACTCCAAATTCTTTTTGGTTCCAAAGAAAACAGGGGACTGGAGACCCATTTTGGATCTCAGTATCTTGAACAAGTCGGTCAAGAAAACAAGATTTCGGATGGTCACGCTGCAATCCATCCTACCCCTATTGGGAAAGGAAAACTGGATGTGCTCTATAGACCTCCAGGATGCGTACTATCATATAAAAATGAACAGACGCTGCAGGAGATTCCTCCGCTTCCGGCTGGGAACCAGTCACTTTCAATTCAGAGCCCTGCCCTTTGGTCTCACCACTTCCCCCCAGGTGTTTACCAAATGCATGGCAGTGGTAGCTTCTCACCTGAGACGTTAAGGATTCCAGGTGTTTCCATATTTGGACGACTGGCTCCTCACAGCTCCTACCAAGCATCTTCTTCTAATGGCCAGAGACTACACCTTTCGCATTTGTCAAAAGTTAGGCATCTCAATAAATTGCGAAAAGTCTGTTTTGTCACCTTGTCGTGCTATTACCTTCATAGGCGCAAATCTAGACACAGTCAACATGTCTGCGAGACTAACAGACCAAAGAATAGCAGACATACGGAAACTGGTCTCCCTTCTATTCCACAGCAACAGAGTCAAAGCCAGATTAGTTCTGAAAGTACTGGGGATTATGGCGGCTGCTATCCCTCTACTTCTATTAGCCAGATTCCACATGAGAATCCTTCAATGGATGCTCTTCACACAATGGTCGTACCAGCAACTTCCGATGTCCCACACCATTATGATTACGCAAGCATGCAAGAATCATCTTCTTTGGTGGATTTCTTCCCCTCAGCTCTTCCTGGGAAGACCCTTTGTTCCTTCCCCTCCGGTTGCTACTCTGACAACGGACGCCTCCCTGATCGGGTGGGGGGGGCATTATCAGGGCAGAACAGTGAAGGGCATATGGCAACCAGACGAATGCCACTTGCATATAAATGTTCTAGAGATGAGAGCAGTGCTTTTAGCGTTGCAAGCCCTTCAAGACTCTCTTCCCTTGGGAACGATAGCAATCCAGACGGACAATATGTCTGTAGTGTGGTATATCAACAAACAAGGCGGAACCAGGTCCTATCCCCTATGTCGAGAAGCACTCAGACTGTGGCAATGGGCGATTTCTTCTCAGCGGTTTCTGATAGCAACGCACATTCCTGGGAAGTCCAATCTAATCGCGGACAAGTTGAGCAGAGCTATCCTCATGCCTCACGAGTGGTCTCTGAAAGATTCTATTGTGGAGAAAATTTTTCTCAAATGGGGTCAGCCTTGCTACGACCTTTTTGCTACTCCCCAAAACAGCAAGTGCAGAGATTATTTCACCCTATTCTCGTTACCAGGCCAGCCCAGCAGAGACGCTCTAGTCCAAGTTTGGCCCCGGGGACTTCTGTATGCATTTCCTCCCTTCCCACTAATCTCTCAAGTGATACAGATAGCTATCGCTCAGAAGGCCTCTTTGATCCTCATTGCTCCTTATTGGCCTCGACAGGTTTGGTTCCCCTTTCTACATCAATTTCTGTTGGAGCAACCTTGGCATCTGGACCTAGTTCCAGATCTTTTGATCCATCAGTCGGGTCAGTTACATCGCTCCCTCCCCTCTCTGAACCTCACTGCTTGGTTCCTCCAATTCCAACATTAGCCAGGCTTCCTCAAATATCTCACTCTGTTCGAGATATTTTGATAGCTTCCCATAAATCTTCCACTCGGAAGATTTATCTTAGCAAGTGGAAACGTTTCACCTATTGGGCTCAATGAAGGGACATAGATCCTTTCACTGCTTCCATCCAGATAATCCTTGATTTTCTAGCTGAACTCTTCCATGCAGGTTCATCTCCTTCTACTCTTAAAGTTCAATTGGCAGCTATTTCTAACTTTCATGTGGGCATTTCAGATTCTGCCATCATGTCTCAAAAGCTTTGCAAAGCTTTTTTGAAGGGAGTTTTTCTTCCCAGACCTCCTATAAGAAATCCTCCTCCTTCTTGGGACCTTAATTTAGTTCTCACATCTTTGATTCTTCCCCCTTTCGAACCTGCAGCTTCCTGTTCATTGAAATTGCTATCCTGGAAGACTCTCTTTCTGGTAGCTATTACTTCAGCTAGAAGGGTCTCAGAACTTCACGCACTCAGCAGTCGACCACCGTATCTATTGTTTCATAAAGACAGGGTGTCCTTACGAACCAATCCATCCTTTTTACCTAAAGTAGCCTCTGCATCTAACCTAAATCAAACCATTGACCTCCCTGTGTTTTTTCCTAACTTTTCTAACAGGTCTGAACAAAAATTGCATTGGCTAGATGTTCATCGTCAGTTAAGGTATTATTTGGATAGAACCAAACAGATCAGGAAAACTGACCAGTTGTTTGTCTCTTATGCAGAAGGCAGAAAGGGACTTTCAGTTTCGAAGGTATCACTCTCCAGATGGCTAACATCTCTGATTTCCTTTGTTTATGAAATTAGACACCAAAAGCTGCCAAACAAACCTAAGGCCCACTCCACCAGAGCTTTGGCTACTTCTATAGCCTTCCAAGACAGGCTGCCTATTGACACCATTTGTGCAGCGGCTACTTGGGCTACTCCTCACACTTTCATTTCACATTATAAGTTGGATTTAGCTTCTAGACATAGAGCTAACTTTGGTTCCACTGTTCTCAAGAGTCTGTTCCAATAGGCCACCCGGGACAAGGTGCTAGGGACGCGGTCCCATCCAGCAAGAATGAAGGCGAGATGGACAACTTAACATATAGAAGTTATGTTCTTACCATAACGTTCCATGTTAGTTGTCTTCTTCTCGCCTTCTTTCTTGCGTCCCACCCTCCTTCCCCCTAGCCTGGACAGACCTAGAAGGAGTTTGATTGTGACCTCTTTTTCTACCACCTCTATTGTATATAGGTATATGCTATACTGTGCATATATTCCTTTCATCAGGTTTTCAGGTCACCTTTTTCCCTTCCTTTTATAGAGGTGGGTTTTTTCCCCTTTCCAGTGGTTCTGGAGTTATTTTTGGCTGGGCCTAGCTTACAAACGAGATCTGAGGTAATACCGCCTAGCATTGTGGGATATAAGGGGAGCCTCGAGCCGGTGGAACCAACTCTCGAGCTTTTAGAGTGGCCGAGTCGGAGCCGAGGTCGGCTCCGAACCCATCCAGCAAGAAAGAAGGCGAGAAGAAGACATCTAACATGGAACGTTATGGTAAGAACATAACTTCTATTTCTTTCCCATGTCCCTTCACAGAGAGGTCTTACCAGTGCTCCTGAAGGATTGCCCAACTAACGTTCTCTGGAAGAAGTTGGGGGAGTGCCTATCATTGCACCCCCAACTTTGGATGTCCATCACAATTGACAGTTGGGTGCAGAGAATAGCAACTAGAGGCTATTAAATTTTTTCTCCCTTCCCCAAACCTCAAAGTTACTAAACATTCCGTCCTCTGAAAGACCAGCAGCATTGAAGAAAATACAAAAGTTGGTAAAGAAGTGAGTCATCCAAGAGGACCAACTAGGATCCAGAACTTGCTCAAGATTCCTTTAGGGTCAAAAAATGACCAGGAACCTCAGGTCAAGTTTGGACCACAGCAGCCTCAACCAATATGTCAAGCAATCAAAGTTCTGGATGGTCAAGGTTTAGTCCATTCTCCTTCTAGTGAGAGTGAATAATTGGATGTGCTCCATAGACCTACAGGACGTGTACTACCATATCAAGGTGTGCAGGTATTCAGAAGGTTTCTCTGTTTCCCGCTGAGAGACCAGTCACTTCCATTTTATAATCCTGCCCTTTGGCCTCACCAAATGCATAGAGGTGGTAGCAGCATACCTCAGGCTGCAGTGACTCTGGGTGTTCCCGTCTCTGGACAACTTGCTCATTTCTGCCCCTGCCGGGAATCTGTTTATCCAAGCAAGAGACTCCTTACTCCTAGTTTGTTCAACATTGGGCATCATAGTAAACCCGAACAAGTACAGAGTCCATCCTGTACAAATAAAAGTTTATAGGAACACACTTGGACACAATTCACCAGACAGCAAAACTTCCACAGAGCAGGTTGTACACATTTTTATAATCATGCTGAAGTCATTCTTTCATCTCAAAAACTAACGGCAAGAATTATTCTTTATCTTGATGACTGCTTCTGTCACTTTGGTTCCTTTCGCCAGACACCACATGAGAGTACTCCAGTGGACCATAGCAGTGCAGTGGTCCATCAGGTGCCAACCTATGTCTTTTCAAATACATCTGACAAATATTTGCAGGACTTGCATCTGCTGGTGGCTCAAATCCCCAGTGGTACTGCTGGGTCACCCATTTGTTTTTTTTTTTTCCCAGACACCAGAGCCACTTTGAACATGGATGCTTCACAATTAGGGTGGGGGACACTAGAGGAGAAAATGGTGTAAGGCATGTGGTCCCCTTTCAACGCCAGTCTCCATATCAACATTTTATAGATGAGAGCAGTTCTCTTAACACTGCAGGCCTTCCAGGACTCCCTCCATCAAGGTCTTAAATCTATCCAAACCGAGAACATGTCTGTAGTTTGGTATATCAACAAGCAAATGGGAACTCGCTCTTACCCATTATGCTGAGAAGCTATGAGGGTTTGGCAGTGGGCGATATCTTCCATTTGCCTTCTTCTGCAACACACATTTTGGGGAAGTCCAGTGTACTAGTGGACAGTGTAAGCAGATCCATACTCGTTCCTCAATCAGAAGGTGGCAGAACAGATATTATGCTGCTTGGATCAACTGTACTGTGGTCTTTTTGCTTCACCCCACAACATCAAATGCGACAGGTTGTTTGCTATAATCCCCCAGACGAGAAGACACCCTGGGATGCTCTGATCCACATTTGGCCCTTCAGTCTCTTGTATACCTTCCCTCCAACTCCTTTCATTCCAAAATTTCTTCAGAAAGCATTAGAGAGGAAGATCACTGTGATTCTCATTGCCCCCTTTTAGTCTTGACAAGTTTAGTTTACCTAACTGTAGCCTGATCTGAAACACCCTCCATGGGTGCTGGATCCCAGGTGTTCTCATTTTCCACCCATCCAGCCCATCTCTTTCTGTCATTCAAGCCCTCAAATTAACCACTTGGTTTCTCCACTTCCAGTGATGGCTAGTCAACCCAGACTTTCTTCCCAAGGAATCCATATTCTTACTTCATCCTGGAGACCATCCAGTAGAAGAATTTACACAACCAAATGAAGAAATTCTCTATTTGTGCTGTTCAGAGGAACTTGGACCCTTTCCAGGCACCTCTTCCAGTGGGTTTAGACTTTCTAGCCTGTCTTTTTCAGGAATGGTCCTAGGCTATTCTACTATCAAAGTACAGTTGTCAGATGTTTCTAGTTTCTACATTGGAGAGAATCACTCCCCAGATGCCTCTCCGATTATCTAAGGCCTCTTAGAGGGGTACCGTTCTTTTTAGACCTCTTCTTAGAGATCCCATCCCTCCTTAGGATATTACTTATAGGTTCATAGGTGTTTACTAGGCTAACAACCACAAGGGCCTTTTTAAGCTTAGCCATGCAATCCACATCTTTCAAGTTCTAGTACCCTTGATAGGTGTAAGCAGGGGCTTGGGAGATGAAACATTTACAGGCTGCCTGTGTCTGACACAGGTACCAAACCAGGGATGAATTGCTGTTCTCCATCCAGTTGTCCAAGTTGCATTTGAATTTGGTTAGGGAGAAACTCTGCTTCACATGGATGGGGAAGTTTGTTCCAGAGAAGGGGTAGTCTGTGGGATACACACCTGTCTCTCCAGCAGGTCCTATTTATATCACAGACTAGGTTTAAGTCTTTAGAATGAGTAATTCTGGTGATGTTTGTTTTGCAGATATGAAGGAGGTCCATCAGAGTGGGATCTGATAATGCCTTGTATGCCAGGCATAGATCTCCCCTCAACAGCCTGTACGAGACAGAATACAGGGATAGGGCTTTGAGGTGGTTTGCATAGGACATGTTACTTTTTTACTTGAAGCACTGAGTAAACCACCATTTTAACCTGCAGCCAAGGTGGGTGTCCACTTCCTAACATGGAAAAAGTTATTCTTAGTGACAGTTACTTCTGCTAGGAGGGTATCAGGACTCCAGTATAGTAAACCTCTGTACATTATCTTTCATAAAGACAGAGTTTCCCTTCAAACCAGTCCTACCTTTTTACCAAAGGTAGCCACCGAGGCCAGTTTAAATCAGCATTAACCTTCCAGGTTTCTTCCCTAATCTTTCCTAACAGATGAGAATACATGTTACATTTATTGGATGTTTATAGACAGCTCTGCTTTACATTCACCTTATGAAAATATTCAGAAAGCCTGATCAACATTTTGTGTCTATTTCAGCATATAATCTTGGTCATGGAGTTTCTATAGTTTCTTTATCGAGATGGCTGGTGGCTGCATTCCACATGTATGCAAAGAAAAAGGTTTACCCTTACCTAAACGAGTCAAAGCTCACTGTACTAGATCTGTGGCAACCTCTACTACTTTCTTTTCAGGAGCTACTGTTGATGGCAGTTGTGCAGCTTTCATTTGGCAAATGCTCATACCTTCAGTTCCCATTATAAACTGGATTTCCTCTCTAGAGGCAGGGCAGCCTTTAGTTCATCTGCCCTATGGAATATCCTCCCATGAATTCACCCAAGTGTTATATTAGCTGTGGGCTCTGTCCAGTCCATTGAGGAACAGACAAACAACATCAGATATGAAAGTTATGTACATAACAGAACTATGTCCTTCCTCAACTATCATCCCTTCGATCCCACGCATGATTATGGAATTCATTGTTCCTTTATCCTGGTTTGACAAATGACCTATTCTGAAGGCTCTTCAAGAGCACTTTTAATCCAGATCAGTTTTAGAGAATCCATATTACCTTTGCATAATCCTTTATAGCATTATTATTATTACTATTATTGTTGGTATTATTATCATCTTTATTACCATTATGTGTTTGTCTGTCTTCTTGCGCAAACTCAATTTGAGTGAACTTAGGAGTAAGAGGAAGAGCATGTGCTTGGGATCCAAAGTTTTTTTTTTAAACAAGAAACATCTTTATTAAATTATCATGTATGACTTGCGCAAGCAAACATTTATATAAATGAAAACAAACTATACTGACAAAATTTTAGATGCAGACATTGTAAATCACTTGTAATCTATCCAGCCATTGTAAGTCAAACATTATGTAGCTTATTCAGATCCTGCCTTCTCTCTCTAACGGAGCTCAGGAAGTTTGCACTATAACTTCCAGTGGGCAGAGCCTAAGCCTTTTGAGCGAATCAAATTATGTCTTCACATTTCAAACAAATGTTCATATTTCTGGAATTATTGGGGTTATGAAATAAATATAAATGTCAAACTCTTCAGCACAAACTATTTTATAGTGGTAGCATTCTTTAGGTTCTAGGTCTTAAACCGAATTTTATAAGTCACAGTAAATGCAGTAACTATTACATTTATAATATTTTGCAAACCACATACAATATCTTAACAACCACTCAAATTACACACATGCTCTCAGCAGCATTTTATTAATCTAGCTGAGATCTTTCTTATGAGGCTAAAGAGTTCTGTCGGTGTTACCTGACTGTTGAAATATTTGAAATTGTATTTATTTATTTATTTACTTGACATTTGTTAACCAGGTTGGTCCAACTGAGCCAGAAGCCCATTTTCAGTGGTGAACCGAGGAGAAAAGCTCCAGAATTATACAAACTAACAAGTAACAGTTATGTAAAAAAGAAGTTGTGTTTATAGGTAAAACATGAACTCATATAGTAATTAATACATTTGAGAGATGAAGCTACAGTAATTAAAAAAATGTATGGTGGAATTAGATGGGTAAATAGTGAATTAAAAAAACGCAGTTCACCGTTAATATACAAGCTATTTAAAGAGAAGATATTGGGATTTTTGTAGCCTAGAGAATTAAAACAAATGTGAAAATTATATCTATATAAATTAGTATAGTAAAATATCGATACAAGTTAATATAATAAAAACAACAATATCCATTTACTTGCACTAGGCAGAGGTCAAATATTAATGCAGTTGAGTTTGCCATTGTGTAAGCTTTAAGATTAAGTATTTTAAAAGTTTGTACATAGCACAGCTTTCGAATTATTGATGCAAATGTGAACAAACAATATTTGACACCTAGAGGCATCATTAGGAGTTACTGCAGATGCACCTGGAGGCATCACTCGGTTGTAATGAGTTAAACCTCAGTCCCCTTCTACATGTATTGTTCCCACAATTCACATTTTTTGTGTGTAATTTGCTCCTACCCTTTTCTAAAGATCTTAATTCCAGTTGTTTTATCTCTATTACTATATTCACTACTTCTAGTACAGTCGGTTTAGACATTGACTTCCATTTTCTAGTAACTGCTTTTTTTGGTAGCCACCATAATTAGACTTGGCAAGGCCTTACAATGTTTAGGTAATTCTGATTCTGTATCATAGCTCAAAAAATAATTTTGTTGCTCACCCAGTATATCTGACAAGGAATCTTTGAAGTCTGCCAACTCATTACACTCCTAGAAAATACATTCCCAGTTACCTCTTTCTTCCCCATTACACCTCCATTTCCTGTCTACCTGAGAAAAAATTCTTTGGAGTCTGCTTGAGCGTATACAAATACCTATGTAAACACTTCTAAATCTTCTAGACTTTGTTGCATATTTCGGAGACATGCATATATCCCCCCATTGTACCCGCGGTGGTGGTGCTGCGGTAGCGTTGTCGCCTCACAGTAAGACGCTGTCCGGTTCGATTCTCAGCTAGAGTGTGTTCTGCATGGAGGCATGCGTGAATGGGCATACCTTCGTTGAAGGTTGTTTGTCAGGCCTGGAAAGCGGGTACGTAAAAATCAACTGCCAGTCATTAGCGGACCGGAGTTCCGCTGTGGTGACCCCTAACCGGGAAAAGCCGAAAGACACAAGCAAACATATATCCCCCCATTGTTTCTTTATGAATTCCTTATCCAAACTGTTTTCACAATCCTTTCTAACCTCCTCTTATTGAGTCTTATAGTTATTATGCAATATTTTGTATGCTGTGCTAATTATTCCTTTTTTAACAGCAGCTTTTGTTCTAGATTCTACTAAAAACTCTGCCAGTGCTGGTCTTTCACTTAAGATCCCTCAATTTATTTCTCTTTGGCTATACTGATAGCAATCTTTGATAGGTAAGGCAATCTGTAGCCTGCAGTCCAAATAAATTCTTGGCCTCTTCCCATTTTATTACTTTTTCCTCTCTAATTATTTGCTTCCAGTCCCATGGTTCATTTGCCAGTTTTCTCCAATAAATTTAACTCCTCTCTTGTTTATTATCTGCATCCTTAATTGTAATCATCCCTATCAACATAATCTGCTTTCTCCATTCCTGTGTTGGATTAGTTCATAGAATACTTTATACTGATTTATGAATATAATACTCTGTATGGTTATTGTTATTCTCCATAAGGATCTGCATGCAAAATCCCAGTCTCTCCTTATTTCTTGAGCTTCCCAATTGTTTCATCATCATCCCTTTCCAATTTAAATTACAGGCGTCTACTTGTGCTATGTATGGGAAACTTAACTGTGTAGCTCTGAAATACCCATTCAAATCGGGTAATATACCCCAGACCACCTTCTTCTATTGGAAAAAAATCAGCTTATCCCACTTGACTCTTGCTGTCTTCCCCTCCCAAATAAAATCCTTCAGCTCTTTATTAATTGCTATCCACAACCTCTCCTCTGGTTGATGAAAATATGCCTGACCTGTGTATAAAATTAAAGGGACTAGAAACATTTTAATTACTTGTATCTTGCTATCTTTATTCATGTAACAGAGCTTCCAATTTCTCATTTTTTGTATTATCTTTTTTTAGTCTTTTCCCACGTATCCTTAACTGCCACACCAGAATCATTTTCAATCCATACCCTAAGTACTTCATTTTATCATGTCCCCATAAATATGGATATTCCTGAACAAATTCATGTGTAGGTACATAGTTTAGAGCCATTACCTTTGGTTTAGCTTCATTAATTTTGTATCCCAAAAAAATTTGTAACTGCCTTTTTATGTTCTACAATATTGAAATGTCCGTTTCTGGTTTTATAAGGTATAAAATATCATCTGCAAATTGAGCCATGTTTTCTTAACTGCCATGCTAGTTATATTCTTGAATTTCTGAGTCTCTTAGTTTCTGTACCAGTGGTTCTAAATATAATGCAAATAACAAAGGGGAAAGAGGACACCCTTGGTTCCTCTGCTCAAACAGAAATTATCTGAGAGGAGCCCACCCACTTTAATTTTCACCTCCGATCCCTCATATATCCTTAAAATCAACCTTATAATTTTATCAGGGAATGCAAATGCTTCCATTGCCCTGCTCATAAACTCTCAGCTTATTTTGTTATAGACTTTCTCTGCATCAAGACTGACCAAAAACAGTGATTATTTTCTTATATACTGCTTCCCTCTGGATTTTCAGTGTTCTTTTAATGTTGTCAATGATTGCATCCCCTCCACAAAACCACATTGATCCATATTTATCGAACACGAGCACTTTATAATCATGGTTTGCTATTGAAATGGGCTTGATCTTTACCTGCTTTTTTCCAAGACGTTGTTACTTCTCCTCCTGTTAAAATGCTGTTAAAACCTTCCAGATCTTTCAGTTTTTTTCCTCCTAGCTTCAAATCTTCCACTGGAATACCATCTACTCATAGGGATTTTCCTGTAGATTGGTTATATATCACAATTTTTATGTCATCTCATCCTATCCTAACCGTTAGTATTTCAGCCTAATCTACCGATGTTCTTGGCATATTTAATTCTTCCATAAGCATTTCCATTTGCATCTTTTCTTGATTTTCATATTTCTCTGCTTTATAGAGACACTCATAGAATTTCCGAAATATTTCTAATACCTCTGCAGGATCTCTTGTTACGTTCCTTGTTTCTGGCTCCCTAAGTTTAGTGACACCCCTTTCTACTTTCTGTTGCCTGAGTCATTGTGCTAAAAGTTTTTGTGCTGTAGGATTATAATTAAAAACAGTTGCTTAATAGCAACCCTTCTAAACTTGTGCATGTTATCGAGGTAATCCCTTATTTTCTGTCTAGCGTTCTGCAGTTGATGAGATTCCCCCATTCTGAAATACTTTAAAATTAGTCTTTCCCTCTAAATAGTTCTTGTTACTTCTTAACCATAGTAGCTCCCTTTCTTTTTATTCCTACCCTATTTTTAAATTCCACCCTAATTTTATCCCACTCTCTAGCTATATTTTCAGAAGAAATTTCTATCCACTCTAACAGTTCTTGAATAATCTCCAGTACAAATTCCTGAAATTCCACCCTTTTCAACAGATAGGTGGGAAAGCGCCAGTGTCTCATTTTTATTTCGTTACCCTGTGCTTTTATTTTAGCTGTTATTGGTGCATGAATTTTAGCTGCTATTGGCGCATGATTTGAAATAGTTATTGGGTGAGTATCACGGCCTTTAATTAAATGCACATGTTCCTGTGTAATGTAAATTCTATCTAGCCTAGCCCAGTTTTTATATCTTGGGGAATAATATAATATGTAAATTCACTCCAAACTCCCTATTACTGAATTCACATCTTCCATGCCAAATATTTTCATAAATTTCTTTGACAAATCTACCCCCCCCGTTATATTTTCCCTTCTGGGGCCTCCAGACACATCTTCACTGCTGCAAATCAAATTCAAGTCCCCACCTGTAAGTAATATTTATTCCTTGCTGAAAACTGATTATTTCTGCAGAATTTTCTTAAGCTCCATTATAGCAGTTTTAGGTGGAATGTAAATACATGCCAGTGTAGTCCTCCTCCTTTGCCAGTAGCCTCGTAGCACTACAAATCTGCTATTATTATAGGTTCATAGGTTCATACTAGGCTACCTGCCCTAGGGCATTTATAAGTCTAGCCAGAGTGTGTTTGGCTTTCGCCACCCATTTTAAATTAATTTTGCTATGCCCTTTTTCGAGGTTAGTATACTGTGCCTCTGTCTAACAGTGACACAGAAGTGATACCCGGGGTAAACCTACGATCTCCCATCCACTCATCAAGATTCCTCTTGAAGAGAGTCAGTGAGGGACTCTGCCTAACCTGGACTGGGATTTTATTCCAGAGTGAAGGGAGCCTCTGGGTTATGAATCTGTCCCTCCAGCATGTCCTATTTATTTCAGTGCTGAGGTTCAAGTCTCTCGAGAGCGTAGCTCGATGGGATTTGGATTTTCTGAGGTGCAGCATGTCCATTAATTCCGGGTTGGACATGGATTTATACGTCAGGCACAGATCACCTCTGAGTAGGTGGTATGCCACTGAGTAGAGCTGGAGTTTCTTTAACCGGGCAGCATATGGCATCTGTTTGAGCCCTTTGATCCTCTTGGTGAGGTACTTTTGGGGTCTTTCCAGTTGCTGCAGGTGTCTGGTAAGGTACATCCCAAAAGGGGCATTGTACTCAATTATGGGCCTGATGAGGGATGAGTAAAGAGGCACGATGACCTCCCCTGATCTAGATGTGAATCCCTTCATGATTAGGTGGGCTATATAAAATGTTTTTCTAACCACTTTGGCCATGTGGTTGTCAAATGAGAGAGTGCTATCAACTTGGGTCCCCAGGTCCCTAATTACTTCTTCTGTACTTAATGGATTACCACCTATGTGGTAATTTGTGGGCACTTTGTTTTTGCCAAAGGGGATGACTATACACTTTTTGGCGTTTAGCTTGAGGCCATGGCTCTAGCACCAGTTGTCTGTTTCTATGAGGCCCTTTTGGAGGATGCTTGTGTCGGCTGGAGAGTTGATTATGGCGCCCAGTTTGCAGTCATCTGCGAACTTGGTCAGCCACAGTCCTTCCATGTTGGCCTGTATCTCCGAGAAATATATACCGAACAAGAGAGGTCCCAGGACTGAGCCTTGTGGGACGCCACTTGTAACTGGTTTGGAGTCTGACATGGCTCCAGTAATTCTAACCATGTGGGTTCTGTCCTTGAGCCAGTTTGCAACCCATCTAGTGACATAGGGGTTTATATTTAAGCTGGTGAGCTTATCTATAATGCCCAAGTGGGGTATTGTATCGAAGGCTTTTGCGAGGTCCAGGTAGGCTGTGTGGACCACCTTCCCCTCGTCAATGGCCTTGGTGACTGTTTCAAAGAAATCGACCAGGTTTAAGAGGCAGGATCTGCCCTTAACAAAGCTGAACTGGGTAGGATCCAGTGTCTGTAGGTCCCCAATATCTTTATATATGAAGTCCATGATGATCCTTTCCGTAGCTTTGCAGACCAAGCTAGTCAGGCTTATGGGGCGATAGTTTCCAGGAACCGTTGAGGCACCACCTTTGTGGAGAGGGACCACTGTTGCTGTACGCCACTCTTTGGGTACATATCCTGTAGTAAGGCTGAGATTGAACAGTAGTTTTATGTTTGGGTTTAGCTCTTCTTGGAGTTCATGTAGGACGCAGCCCGGGACACCGTCTGGTCCCATTGATGCTGTGTTTTTTGCTTTGGAGAGGGCGGCTCTTACCTGAGCATCTGAGATGTCAGGGGGGCAGCACTCTGCTGAGATAGATATTTGCCCTTTTGGTGGGGAGAAGTTTGGCTGAACATGTCAGCTAGGATGTTGGCAATGTCTGTGGGTTCGGTGTATTTTTTGTCGCTTTGGACTAATTCTGAGCATATCTGGGAATTCCCACCCAGGTTCCTAACATAACTAAAGAAAGCCTTGTGATTATCCTTAGTGTCCTGTGCAATTTTTCTCTCGAAGCTGGCCTTAGACGATTTTATGAGTGCCCGTAGTTTTTTGCTAATACTGATCAGAGATGCCTTCCCTTTTTGGGATTTTGCTCTATCATGTAGTAGCTTCCTCCTTCTATTGTATAGTTTGTTTATGGCTGGGGTCCACCAGACAGGACATCTGCCTTTGGAGGATTGGGTCTTGGTTTTATTTGGGATTGCATGATCCATGCATTCCTGAAGGTGTTCATAGAATGCGTTTATAAAGGATTCTGCGGTCTGGGACGTATTTTCCACAGGCCCGGGGGCTTTGAAGGATTCCACCTCAGTTTTGAGGAGTGTGAAATTTGCTTTAGAGAAGTTTTTCACTGTGGTTTTCTGAGCAGGGGGTGGGGTCAGGATGTGAATATCCAGTGAGATTAGTTTATGGTCTGATCTTACCAGTGAGGGATACACTTCTGGTCTGGAGTATAGTCTCCCCATGTTGGTGATGATCAGGTCCAGTATGTTTTCCCCGCTTGTGGGAGTGGTAACAAGTTGTTCCAAAGCATTTGAGTTTATAAATTCTAGGAACGTTTGGGCTAGGGTGTTGGAGCTAGAGTAATGCTCCCAGTCTATGTTAATGGTGTTTGGAGAGACCTTCATATTTTCCAGTGTTCTCAGGAAGGCTGGGTGGGGTTCCTGGGTTTGGGAGGGTGGTCTGTAGCAGGCTATAAACTGGAAGGCAGTTTTACCCACTGTTAGTTGCACATGGATAGTCTCTGATGCTTCGTGCTGTGCCACCAACCTGGAGGTGTGGGTATCTTTGACGAATATTGATACTCCCCCTCCTTTTGTTGTTCGGTCCAAGTTTTGAGGCCGAAAAGCATGGTATGAGGTATAACCTGGTAGTGCTGGGGTGCTCCCGGGAACCTTAAACCAGGTTTCTGTTACTGCACAGATATCGATGTTCTCCATGCTAAGGAGAGTTTCGAGTGCGTGCATCTTGAGGTTTAGACTTCTGGCGTTGAGTAGCATTACTCTTAGTTTCTTATCCCTTGTGATACCTATGGAGGTGGGTTTGTCTTTTGAGCCTTGCCTAAAAAAGGCACTATGGGGGTGGCAAAAGCCTCTGCCAATATCCAAAAGTCCAGGGGTGACAGGTGCAAGCCGTCCCTAGCGAAGCATCGTGGCTTGTCAAGCATGTCTTCCCAGGCTGACAGGCATTGGATCCCCTTTGAATGACACCAATACTTAAGCCAATTGTTGAAATTGATCATCTTGTCTTCATATTGTGGCATCATTCTTGGTGAGGGTAAGATGCTACTCGAGGTCAGGGTCATACCGGCCTGGGCTACATGCTCAGAGAGCTCCTCTATGTCTCTTTTCATGTAGTCCAGGGGGATACGTCTCAGGTCATTCACACCAGCATGGACAATGACTGAGTCATATTTGTACTTGCCTTGGAGTGACCTGAATGCTTGTGTTATGTGGCGGATCCTAGCGCCTGACAGGCAGCTCACCGTGACCTTCTCCTTGGTCAGCCTGGTGAGCGGGACATCAGTGTGCCTGACGATAGTGTCACCTATTACAGGTGTATCAGGTGTGTTGTTTAGCCTTAAGGGCTGTGACTGTTCGGCACACTGGCTTTGTGAGCTATGTGTTGCACGTGTTTTGTTTTGGGGTAGCGGTTGCTTGGGTGTCTGCTTTGGAGGTCTCTGCTGCTTAGGCAGATTTTTATTTAGAGCCTCCAAGTATGTTTTTGTGTGTTTATGTGTTTGGTTTGCTGTCGTGGTAGGTCTATGTGAGACTGGAATTGTAGTGAGTGTGGTTTCCTTCTCCTCCTGACTGGTTATGCCAGTACTGAGTTGAGAGAGCTTAGCCTCCAGTTTGGCTATATGGTTGCAGCTCTCACATGTGTTGGAATTTGTTGGGAGGAGGAGAGGGATGTCTGTGTACATGAGTCAGTTGTAACATTGCCTCAAGATTCCCAGATTTACCAGCTGGACCGGAGAGGAGATTGACAACTGACCTTTGGAGATGCTAGAATAGTATTGGGAATTCATTTATAATTGAAAAAAGGGCCAATGGGGAACAAGGTACTCAAGGAGAGTTTGTGAGGGTGTAGTGCTTTTCATTTTTTAGTGCTGACTTAGTGAGCAAGTGCCAGGTAACTTAAATGCAATGTGTTACAGGTAACTTAAATGCAAAAACAACAAACAGTAACTTTCTTTCAAGTGAAACAAGGAAATAAGTACAGTAAGCAATGCAGATATCACTAGGGATCCACAGAAGCGCTGAAAAGCCGCGTTGTAGGTGGAATTAGCGTTTCAGGGAAATAACAAGCAAACAAACAACAAGCATACAAACAAAGCTAGATTCAGCAGGCCTGGATCTAGTCTATGCTACAGCAAACAAGGTGTACCAATTTCAGTAAGAAGCAGTTCAAATATGCAGGCACTATAAGCCTTTAACCAGAAATTCCCAGCTCAGAAGGGCAGAGTCCAGCCTCTCCTCCCACAAGAGTGCAGACCACGAACCCTCTTAATGTAAAATAACTGGCCTGAAGCCCAAGTGCTTAAACCAGAATTAATACACTTTTAGAATAACAGACACCGAGCCCTCAATCAGCAGTTCCTAACTTAGAAGAACGTAAGCTACCTGTTCTGCCACTACAGTGCAGACCACAAACCTTCTTAATGTAAAACAACTGGTCTGATGCCCAAGTGCTTAAACTAAAAGGCTTAGAATGAGTTACAGCAAGCAGTAATAAGTACGACTGAGTACTTTTAAGATGACACAAAAGCAAAATAAAGTAGGAAGAAACACAAATACAGTAAAAGCAGATACATTTTTTTTTAAGTGGAAAGAGAGAAAGGAGTAGCTGAAACTAAGCTGATTGGCCTTCTCAAATGTTCTCCCTGTACTAGGTAGAATGAGGTAATGACACTAGACTGGGAGGAGGGTCCTAGATCAAATTTACACTAGGGGCGGGCAACTGCAAAGCCACCAACTATAAACACTATACCAACAGGGAGGGAGTGTGGGAAACAAACTGCAGAAATGTTTCTCACAGCTGAAAAGCAGCAGTGAGCCTTTAAATGAAAGTTTTAAACAGCTAAAGGAGCCTCTAGAAAAAAGAGTTTAACTGCAACAAGTTATCAGAAACAAACAACCCAACAGATGCTTAATAAAAGTGGACAATTTCCAGTTAATACCTCACACACAGTGAAAGTAGCTAGAAAAATACACAGTACACAAAGTGCTATAAATAAAGAACAAAATAAACAAAAAGCAAGATACTTAATGTTATATATTATAGCTCCGAGTTTCCTCAGTGTCTTTCCTTTGATCAGCTCAGTGTGAAATGGCAGAACACTCACAACTGAACTTCTTAGGTAACAGAAAGTTGAAACCTGAGACAGCTTTTAAGAAAGAAATCTCAAAAGAACCAATGAGGTGCTTAGTCTAAGCTGTAGTCCAGGTGACCTCAGTAAGCCAATGACCTCAAACAATTCTCTCTCACTGAAATGCCTGATGGCTTTGGCTAAACCAAGATGTCCCTGAATATGTACTCAGACACACAGCCTCCACAAACACTATGCCCAAATACAAGCCTCAATATGGAAATGCTACAAATATCCCCACTACTTAGAACAAACAGCAGAAATGTTTCTCTCAGCTGAAAAGCAGCAGTGAGCCTTTAAATGAAAGTTTTAAACAGCTAAAGGAGCCTCTAGAAAAAAGAGTTTAACTGCAACAAGTTATCAGAAACAAACAACCCAACAGATGCTTAATAAACGTGGACAATTTCCAGTTAATACCTCACACACAGTGAAACTAGCAAGAAAAATACACAGTACAAAAAGTGCTATAAATAACAAAGAAATAAAGAACAAAATAAACAAAAAAACAGGATACTTAATGCTATATATTATAGCTCCGAGTTTCCTCAGTGTCTTTCCTTCGATCAGCTCAGTGTGAAATGGCATCACACTCACAACTGAACTTCTTAGGTAACAGAAAGTTGAAACCTGAGACAGCTTTTAAGAAAGAAATCTCAAAAGAACCAATGAGGTGCTTAGTCTAAGCTGTAGTCAGTCAGCCAATGACCTCAAACAATTCTCTCTCACTGAAATGCCTGATGGCTTTGGCTAAACCAAGATGTCCCTGAATATGTGCTCAGACACACAGCCTCCACAAACACTATGCCCAAATACAAGCCTGAATATGGAAATGCTACAAATATCCCCACTACTTAGAACAAACTGCAGAAATGTTTCTCTCAGCTGAAAAGCAGCAGTGAGCCTTTAAATGAAAGTTTTAAACAGCTAAAGGAGCCTCTAGAAAAAAGAGTTTAACTGCAACAAGTTATCAGAAACAAACAACCCAACAGATGCTTAATAAAAGTGGACAATTTCCAGTGAATACCTCACACACAGTGAAAGTAGCTAGAAAAATACACAGTACACAAAGTGCTATAAATAACAAAGAAATAAAGAACAAAATAAACAAAAAAACAGGATATTAATGTTATATATTAAGTATCCTGTTTTTTGTATTATATATATTATCTTTATCTTCTTCTATCACTATTGGAGCTCTTCTTGCAATTAATGTAAGTACTCCTTTTTTTCCTTTGTCTCAGGTATTCTGATGAATAACCATCCGGAAAACCTTTGTTTATCAAATTCACATGTTCATTTTTTTGTAGGTGTCTCCTGTAACATAGCTGTTTGCACTCTATATTTTTTAATATAGTTCACTACTCATTCTTTTTTGTACTTATCTATGAGGCTATTATTCCCACCTTTTATGTATAACACCCTTTTGTTAAGTGTCTTCCAACATTTGTGTTCTATAACTTAATGCTTGACTGTGCGTTTGGTTCCAGATCTTGGAACCAACTTGGCTTTTACTCCAGTTCACGCTTTCCAAAAACTCTCGAGCTTAGCTCTACCCTGAATGCTCCTCTCAAGATTACCTCAGATCTTGTTTGCCACTTCAAGTGCCAGACGTGTTCCTCTCCTGTCAGTTTGTCAGTCTTATTTACCATTTTTTGTATTTTTCTTTTATTTATTTCTTTAGATCCTTTGTTGTTACCCAACCTCCTCCTCTTTACTTAACTGCTGTGTGTCCCTTTCTCTGGTATACCATCACTGGTAGCCTCCCTTCCCATTTCTCTTCCAATTTTGGTACTCTTCCTTACCATTGCTGGTACTTTCCCCCTTTCCTTTCCTTTACGTTTCCTGTACCATTATGGTAACTCTTTGTTCCACTACTGGTACGCCTTAAAAAAATCGTATCTGTTTTCTCTTATTACCTTATAGTGTGTGTTTCTTGACATGGCTGAAAAGTCTAAAGGCGCTTCTGAGATGCCAGAAGTGCGACCGTAAACTACCAAATTCTGATTGCCATGACTTGTGTGTGTACTGCTTGGGCCCGGGCCATTGTAGAGAGAATAAGTTGATTCTCAAGGGTTTGATAAAGTCTAGCTTTGACGAGGCTGTATCGGTGACTTCTAAAATGGACAAAAGTTCCTCTTCCATTAGGGATGAGGGATCAAAAAAAAACAGAAGCCGCTCAGTTCCTTCACTTTCCTTGGAACCGCTGGTTGCAAAAGTGTAATCTTCTACAGTTCCCACAGCTTTTGAGGAACCGTTGAGAGAAAGTGTCCTCACTGGTGTCCTCTGCGCCGATTTCCACATCGACAACTGTGGCACCCACTTCTTCCTCAGCTCAGACCACTTCACTCTCCTCCATTCCACCAGTGTCAGAACAGATGGAGTTTTCTTTCAAGGACTTAGCTCGAACTAGATACTCCCCAAGAATTGATCCTTTTGTGGACCGACCACCAAGTCCCTTTTTGCATAGACTTCAGTCCCTGTTGGTCTACTTGGTCTGCTTCACCAAGTGTCTCATGGAATCTGATGTTTTGAGGCTGATGCACCAGCTCCTGGGGACTAGCTACTTCCTCATTTCCTAGCACTTCTGGATCTGGAATCTTATGTATTTCTCACCTGACTGTTGTTCCTTCTCTGACTCCATCTGTGGGTTTGGAGTTCCTGGTTCCAACAGTCCCAGTGTGGATTGTATTGGCGCCAGTGAGAGTCTTGTCTCCGATGTTGAAAACTACCCTTGAGCTCTTTGGTTTTGTTGGAACCGGAGACTTCTTGAGGTCGAGGCTTCGTTGTTGGTTTTGGGGAGTGTGTTTCAATGACAATTTTGTCAGACCCATCCATGATTTTTGGGGCTTTGGTACATGCAAGTTGCACTCTGGCTTCAGGCTTGAGGGCGTTTCCCCCTCTGCGGGATGGGACCACAGTTTCGGAGGAGTCTATTTCGGGCTCCCATTCCTGTAATGGGGAACCTGCTTTCCGGTCCATGGAGAGGGTCTTGTTCACTGCAGATTCTCAGTTGACTCCTCTTTCATAGGAACAACCCCCCCCTGGTCCTTCCCCTTTCCCAGAGCTGCCTTCAGCTCTGACTTGGGACAGTGGGCACGAGAACCTCGGGATTCAACCATGCTGGTTATGTCCTCTTCAGGCACCTCCTAATCCAGTCCCAATGAGGAGGTACCCTGGAAGAGAAAGTGCAAGAGAAAGCACTTGGACTCCTCTGAAGAGTCTTTCACAGAATATACTGACTTTGATGAAGGGGAAGTTTCCCCTGGGTCACCTCCAGGAGACGTGTCCTTTGGTGGCATTTTAGAGATCCTCAAACAGAGGGGTGGTTGGACTTCCCAACAACCTTCCTGAGAGGAGTCAGTATACCTAGAGGCTGTCCATGCCCGACCATCTACTGCTTGGATTTCTCTGCTGGCTTATGATCTCATTAAACTGATTGCTCAGTGGGCATGGAAGATTCCCAACTCCATTGAACTAATCCCTAAGAAACCAGACCACATATTATCAGGTCCCATGGATCACCAAGATTGTGCTGAAGGGATGCCAGTGGATGCCATGGTGGTTGTGGCAGCCACCGAAAAGGAACTTGTTGATGAAAATCCTACTGTCCGTCTTCCTAACAAAGAGTCTAGGATGATGGATAGATTGGGGAAGCACATATATGCTTCACTGACCTTCTCGCTTAGGTCCTTGAATTTTATGGCACCAGCTCCTGGGGGACTAGCTACTTCCTCAGTTCACTAGGCTTCAAAGAGATTTGATAAAGGAGTTATCAGATACTGTGACAGGAACCGTAGCTGAGGGAATTCAAGCAAAAGTAGCTTCCCAGCTGTCGACCTCGATCAATTTGTAATTCGTCTGTGAGCCTCATCGCATGCTCAACTGAAGGAATGACCAGGGCAGTAGGTTCCAATTTAGCTATGAGATGACATATGTGGATGTGCTTGTGTAACTTTGCGGAGCCATTTAAGTCCTTTGTCAATGCTTCTTTTGATGGAACATTCCTTTTTGGGCCCAAAGTTAAAGACACCCTTGCTAGATGTGAGAAAGATGTAAAGACACTTTCTGCTGTGGGCAGACCCTTTTCCACTGCCCATTGGCCCTACTCGAGGAACCATAGGAATGGAAGGCTGTTGTTCAAAAAGTCCCAAGGGCCTTTCCAGGACTCGCATTGCAATGACTTCTCCTGGAGCAGAGGGGGAGTTATAATGGAAGACGCAACACCAGAAGTACAGGTGGCCTGCAAAATCAGGGTTCCAGGGATTCTTTTTGTGGAAATTCTTTTCAGCTCTTCTGAATGGAGGCCTGATTGCCATCTCTGCAGGCACTCAGGGGACAACTACCCCTACACATACCTCCCTGGCTAACCATAACAACAGACAATTGGGTACAGAGGATCATAACCAGAGGTTACCATATTCCTTTATCCAACCAACCCAAGACACCCAAGAGAATCCCATATGTTCCACCCAGTCACAGGGACGTGGCAGTAATAGAAATTCAAAAACTGCTTGACAAAAGAGCCATCCAGACAGTCCCACTAGACCAGATAGCATCTGGAGTTTACTCAAGATTCTTTTTAGTGCCAAAGATGATGAGGGACTGGAAACCAATTTTGGATCTCCATGCTTTGAACAAGTCCATTCAAAATACCAAATTTCGAATGGTCATGGTTCATTCTATTCTCCTGTTCTTTGGGAAAAATGATTGGATGTGCTAAATAGATCTTCAGGATGCATTTTATCACATAAAAATAGACAAATGCTCCACAAGATTTCTGTCCTTCTGGCTGGGAGCCAGTCATTACCAGTTCAGAGCCATGACCTTTGGCCCCACCACACACTCCAGGGTATTCACCAAGTGCATGGCAGTGGTTGTAGCTCTCTTCAGAGTGCAAGGATTCTGGGTGTTTCCATACTTAGATGAGTAGCTCATTACCGCAACCTCCAGGCATCTGTTGCTACAAGCAAGGGATTATGTCCTTCTAACTTGTTCTTCATTAGGCATTACTGTAAACTACGAAAAATCCCACCTAGAGCCAACACAGCATTTAGAGTTCATAGGAGCAGTGTTGGACACAAGCACATGCATTGTGTCTCTTCCCCAAGAAAGACTTCAGATTGTAAAATCTCAAGTCAGCCAGATCATTCACAGCAAAACAATGACTGCTAGATTGGTACTTCAGGTTTTGAGATCTATGGCGCTGCTAGATTGGTACTTCGTGTTGCTAGATTGGTACTTCAGGTTTTGAGATCTATGGCGGCCTCCATAACATTAGTTCCCCTTGCCAGGCTTTACATGCAAATCCTTCAATGGCTCCTGGCGTCACAATGGTCATTAATGACGTAACCAATGTCACATCAAATTCGGGTCAACAATCTATGGAAAAAGGTCTGAGTTGGTGGCTTCTTTCCAACGACATTCTACTGGGCCACCCCAATGTTCCTCCACAACCCCAAGCCATAGAGACCAGGAACACATCCCTGATAGGGTGGGGGGCATTATCTGGGAAAGACAGTCCAAAGCAATTGGTCCCAGTTGGAGGCCAATTTGCACATCAGTGTTATAGAGATAATGGCAGTGCTGCTAGCATTGTAAGCATTCCAAGAAACCTTCCCCTCGGGAACGATTGCAATCCCAACAGACAACATGTCAGTAGTTTGGTATATAAACAAACAAGGGGGAACCAGATCGTACCCTCTTTGTTGAGAAGCTGTCAGGGTTTGGCAGTGGGCAATCTCAGCAGACTGCTTTCTGGTTGCAACTCATATTCTGGGGAGCTCCAATGTCATTGCAGACAAGTTGAGCAGGAGTATCCTAATTCCTCACAAGTGGTCTCTCAGTCCTTTGGTGGCAGAAAGGATATTCCATCGATGGGGCCAGCCTTGCTGCAGTGTTTTTGCATCGCTTCTGAAAAACAAATGCAGCAGATACTTCACCCTGATCTCCCCTCCAGGGGAGTCACCAAGAGATGCTTTTCTCCACAATTGGCCCTCAGCCTCCTGTATGCCTTTCCACCAATTCCACTCATATCCCAGTTTCTAAAGAGAGCCAACAGGTTGGAAAACAATATAATTCTCATTGCTCCCTTCTGGCCTCGACAGATATGGTTTCTCTTTCTGTGACCTCACCTAATTCAAGAACTGTGGACTCTGGACCCAGCCCCAGATCTAGTGTCCCATCCAGAGGGTCTCGTTCACCCAAATCTTCACAATCTCAAGCTCACTGCGTGGCTTCTCCAGTGCCAGTGATTGCCAGGCATACTGACCTTTCTGCCCCAGTTAAATAAATTGTTTTAGGCTCCCACAAGCTTTCGACTAGACTTTTATACATCAGCAAGTGGCAAACATTTTTGAAATGGGTTTCAGGGAGTAATCCCAAGCCATATTTGGCACCAGTTCATAAGGTTTTAGAATTTTTAGCATAGCTTTTTGATTTTGTAATGGTCTAAATAACACAGCTCTAATGTTGCACAAACTGTGTAGAGCTTTTCTGAAAGGAATCCCATTGCTGTGACCTCCATATAAGGATCCATCTGCACCTTGGGACTTGAATCTGGTGCTACAGTCCTTAATTCCCCATTTGAACTGTCCGCAAATTGTGATTTGAATTATTTGTCCTGCAAAACCCCTTTTTGGTTGCTATTACTTCTACCAGGAGAATATCTGAGTTACATTCCATCTGTGTTGTCGATATTCAGTTATTCTTGACATCCCCACCCTCCTTCCCCTGCCATTCAGGCTACTTGGTGGAATGGATCTATCCGAACAGATTAGATTATTTCCTTACGAATACAGATATGGTCTCTGATCTGTTATTTCCTGGCTGTCACTATCTTATGCAAACTTAATCTGAGGGAATTTTGAGAGGAGCATTCTGGGTAGAGCTAAGCTAGAGAGTTTTTGGAAGGGGCGAGCTGGAGTAATGGCCGAGTTGGTTCCAAGATTCGGAACCAAACCCACAGTCAAGGATAAGTGAAGACCGACAACACAGATGGAACGTTATGGTAATAACTTCTTTTTTCTTGTCATAGCCATTTGAGCCAATATCACATCTTATAAAACTTTTTATTTTATTGAAAGCACTCAAACAAAAAAAAAAAACACACCCCAACACCCTCCTAAAACCTATTAACTTAATACTCACACACAAAACTATGCACACCTTCAAGTATCGAAGTTTTACCTGCCTAATAACAGATAGACTTGCGTTAACCTAAAAGAAAGGTTATACATGCTAAGACGCATGGTGCAGCCTGTGCTTCTACTAAGTGCTGATTGGTTTTGTCTTATCTTTATCTTTATAGCTGTCCCAGCTGGGAAAACCCCTGAATGATTTCAGAGAACATTATGTACCTTGGGAAAATCGCTGAATGTTTTCAGAGAACATAATGTCCTGGCCAGTTTCTCTTTTCTTTTTTTCCTCAGCTAATCCCTCTCCACCAGACTGTAGCGAGTTTCTGTTTATCAGATTGTCACCATGGTGACATGAGAACCAGGGAGCCAATTTCTCTTTATCAGATTGTTTCTATAGAAACATGAAGACCAGCTGCAGAATTGTTACTGAGTATGCATATATTGGCTAGAAAAAAGCCTCATAATGTTCAGTGTTCTTTTTCATTTATTTGCTCTCTTATAACCTGTTACTAAAGGTCTGTAATCCAGTCATCCCCCGTGCAAGAATGAGAAAAAGCACATTCATTTTTCTTTTATCATGCTTTTTAACCAGTTTTTTTTTTTTGCATTGCAGTACCTACATTTCTGAAACTGAACAAGAAGAAAGAGAGAAGGGTAAGTGAAAGAAAGAAAAAAAAACAGCAGTGCCTGTTTAAAATCCCCATTGCACTTAAAAATAACTACAAAAAGCTTTATGGCATGTAAAAAAAAAAAATGCCACAAAATTAATTCTATTTAAGAAAAAAAATCTTTACTTTCAGTTAACTTTCTCCCTCCTCTTCCCCGCCCCAAAACACTTTTCCGAACATTAATGACAAGAAGTTGGGCATATGCTTAAGAGTCACCCACAAGTCCAACAGATTCTGAAAAAGTCCAATATTTCTAGATTTTCTTGTCAAATTTCACAAATATAATTATTGCATTATAATCCAGTATTAATTTTCTGGGTTTATTACTGTTTGTCTTCGAAATCCTATATCTGCTTCATGTGCAATGTACTCGGTTCTTCTAGTCAACTCTTGTGCTCCTTTTCTTCTCTCTAACATTTTCTGTTGAAAGATTTGAAAAGGTTTCACAGGTTCAGTCACACTGTGGTCTCTATTACCACAAGAACAAGAATCAGAATCTCCTTCTGTTTCACAGCTTACTTTTTGTTGGACAACCTTTTGTATTTCCTCCTTAGCATGTACTTCATCAAAAAAATATTTTGTCCCTCCAGGGAAGAATACCTTGAAGGCAGCTGGATACAGCAGTTTGAATCTCACATCTGCATTTCAACATTCACTGAATAGTGAAATAAATTTGCTCCTCTTCTGTTTGGTGTACAATAAGTAATCATTCTCCACAAACATTCTGCTGTCTTCCACGTTTAGTACTTTGTATTTCTGCCACAGTTTTGTCAGAATCAACTCCTTCTGCTGGAAGGATTGCATCTGTACTCTTAAGGTCAAGATTGCTTTCTCATGGGCAGGTTTGGAGCATACACACTGTGACCATTGGGGAGAGATGGGCGAAGGCTGCCAGCCTAGTCAAATAGAATTTGATATATAATTCTGGCATTTGTAAATAAATAAAATACAAGCATGTTTTCTTGAATGTGAAAGAATATTGTGAAATGTGGAACTGCAAAATATGTTACAACATTGCACTCCACTGGCCCAGTGAAGCATGTTGTACCCTTTCATGTTAGAATTCAGCTCCAGACCGACTGAATGAATATTTCATGCCCATTGTTTTTAGGCTAAAGTTTATGACCAGAATCTAGATGTGTAATGTGCTTTATTGCTCTGGTTTCTGCTAGCATATACATGTGAAATGTCTTGTATTTTTGTAAGTTTCTGAGGAGGTGTTAGATTGCCAGATAATGCAGTTTGTGGCCTGAGAACTCAGACCAGGTATTAAGATGATGCGATATGAATACTGGCAAAACCTGTCACAAATGATGTAATTTGGGGAGGGACCCAGCAAACATGTTTGTTAGCAATGTTTAAATACCATTTCTCAGAAGAGACTGAAGAGCATTTTGACTTTGGACATCTAACTTATCAGCACTCTGCCTTGTGCTCACATGTAAGTTTTAGCACTGTGATTTCTTGTAGAAATAGTTAAATCTAGTAAAGATTAATTAGGTATTTTTCTTTGAAATCAGACCTGTCCTACTGTATTATTTTAAGTTTCTGTGTGATCTCTGAACTCTGATATATCTCTGTGGTGTAGTAGTTTTGTCTTGTGTTTTAATTATTTATTATTAAATATTTTTTTAAAACCTTCTACATGTGGCTGATTTGTGTAGAGATGAGCTGTAGAGTACATTGCATGTTTATAGAGGTTATTGTAATAGGTCACTCTAACATAAGCCTTGGCTGTTAGTCATACTACCATTGGATATTAATATTGCACAGCAATAATTGGACACCCTTTTAAGGGCCTTTGAGTAGCTGATATTATTAACTGGGTAGTGGCAGTAATTACTACCTTATAGTTTGGGTAAAGGGGCACAGTTGGAGAATCTGTGTCAGCTTTTCCCAGGAGTGTCTGTGAAGTTGTATAAATACTTATCTCAAAGTGTGTGTGTGTGTGTGTGTGTGTTGTGTCAGCTACTTGGCAGGGACATGAAGCACTGGTTGGACAGAGAGGGTACTGGAGGTTTTAGCTTGCCCAGTTAGGCCGAGACCTGGATCCTATAGCTGTGCCAGTGGGGAGTCTTATTGGGGACCTGGTGAGCAAGGGAGCACCCAGCCTCAGACTGACTGTGATCTCTGTGTGTGCACTTAAGGGAAGTTGTACTTTACTGTGTGTATTAGTTATCATTTCCTCTTCTAGTAGACGACCTCCCTGGTGTTAGTGGTGAGGATTGAGGCTCCTTGATTGCTGGGCTAGGGCACGGTCGTCACACACACAATATGCCATTTCAATTAATAACTCTTGCTGTGGAACACCAGCCTTGTTGCTTAGTTGTGCTTTCATAAAATTAATACAGCCTGTTCCTTCCAGCTTCTCTGGTACAGCAGAAATTCTCAGGTTTTCATACATGCTGTGTCCTCTAATTCTGTTATTTTTGAAACATCTCTTCTTGAGCAGTCTCATATTCAGCCAGCCTTTTCTGCATTTCAGCATTTGTTTTTTGCAGTTTTATCACCTCATCTGAATATTTGTTTAAGGTTTTTCCAATTTTTCCAGCCTTTTGTTATTTTAGTACTCCATCATTGTTTGATTTATTTTAATCAGCTCTGAGTACATTTGACTTATTTTTTCCTGTAGGTTACTGGCAGTCATGTTTTGCACTAAAGCTGGAGCTTGCAGTGCTTTTTGCTGGACAGCTGCAGAAATCTTCCCAGTCTGTGTTTTTCCTCACCTTTTGTGATTGATTTTCTTTCAGGTTTTCTGGATTTCCTTTTTGATGGCATCCAAGCTGGGCACTTACTAGCCAGTTGCTAAAATTTACCCACATATACGAGTTACTGGCTCTCTCTTCTGAGTTTCTGGTTTCACACTGGGAGAGTTGAAATTAAGCTGCTAACTCAGTATACAGCCATCTTGGAAGTTCCCGGGATCGAAGGTCTTGAGACAGATCTGAAAACACATCTGTTGAGGAAGGGCAGAAGCAGACAACACAGATCTGTTGTTATGGAAAATATATAACTTTCATTTATTGTAATTTCATTTTTTTATCCTAGATGAGACTGAAATTGATCAGTGCTCTACTGCTGTAAAGAAATGCAAATAAATAAACAGGGAGTTCAATATTTAGGAACCTAACATGAACTTCCAGGGTCATGGAAGGTGTGTTTTAGCAGATAATAAACTGAAAGTTGGTTTTGTTTAGTATGGGGGTTGGAGGGCGGCTTAATGGCTAAGGTGTTTGCTTACAAACACAAGGTGCAGGGTTTGAGTCACACAAGTGATAATTGGCTAGGCTTAAAATGGCTCACAAGGGCAGTTAGCTTAGTACTAAACTATGAACCTATGATTTAGAGTTTAAGTTCCATTTGTATCTCCCTAGAGGTGTTATGGTTTGACATGCCACCACAGTGACCTTTGGGTCTGACGCCATGGAAGGTGGTAAACCCAGCTATGGAGGGAGTGTGTTTTAAGTTCTTAAACCATATATCAGTGGTTACGTATATTTGTCTGCCTTCCAAATACAAGTTGTAGCAGTTTGTTGTTTAGACTTCTGGTGGTGGACAGAGTCACCTTGATTTGACACTGTTTTGATATATTGGAATGTTTATTGACTGTACCCTGCTGTAATAAGCACTGGGGGCTGCAAGGTCTTTAGCCATTATGCAGAAGCCTTTGAATGAGAGGTGCAGACCACCCCTTGCAATGCAAGCAGGGTTTTCAGGCATCTTGTTCTATATTCACACATACTGGATCCTCCAAGAATGATACTAATTATTTAACCAACTGTTGATACCAATCATCTTTTCTTTGTACACTGGTATAATTTGTGGAGAAGTGAGGATTCTGCTCAGTATCATGGTTTTGCCTGCTTTGATGATATGCATAGCGAGCTTAGAGATGTGTCTCTCTGCATCTGTCTGGGTTTTCACCCCAAACCATTCACCTCCAACTGCACAACTACCATGTTATAGCAGTATTTGTCTGGTGCAAAAGTCCCAAGAGCCCTTGAGACATCTGAGATCCTGGCATGTGAAAGACCGCATCATGATGTCTTTGTCCAGCATAGTGAGTGGATAGTTTGTGTGTCTTACTGTGGAATCACCGGATCTATATTACAAGATCAAAACTTTAGTTAATTGAATAACTAAAGATCTTGTCCGAGTCGCCACAGCAAAACTGTGGTCTGCTAATGATTGGCAGTGAACTTTTACGTGTCGAGTTGGCAGCCCAGCACCCAACCTTCAAAGAAGGCACACCCACACATGCACGCACCTACCTGCACGTCTTTAAATTCACTCGACAGCGGGGAGGACATGCAGACTCCACAGAGAAGGCGCTCCAGCTGAGAATCAAACTGAAGAACCTCTTGCTGTGAGGTGACAACGCTAACTGCTGCACCAAAGTGGCCTCTAATTGAATAACCTTGCAATATCAAAAGCCAAAAACCTTGAATGACCGATTTAACGCAGGGAAACACTTCCCTTGGCCATTATGTTGATTATGCCCTTTTCTCCAATTTGGAGTAATCTCAGAGTTGGTATATTTAGTTAGGGGGACGTGGGGGGCACAGACTCTCACATCGGGGCCCCCTACTTGATTTGGGATTAAAAGGTTTTTTTTTTTTCATGTGGTCCAAGGGAAGAGTTTCCCTGCGTTAAATCGGTCGTTTGAGGTTTTTGGTTTTCAATATTACAAGATCGATCTTTAGTTTTTCGATTAACTAAAGTTTCGATCTTGTAATATAGACCCGGAATCACCAATCACCGAAACATTTTTGTGTGTGGAATGGTTTGGTATACTGGATTTTTGGCCCTTTGTTTTGCATTGACTTGTTGAAGGTGATATGTGATGTTTGATTTTTATTTTTGCAGAAACTTGATCTTTATGTGTCTAGGATCCTTAGATAAAGGTTGCTTTACAGAGCTGGCACATGACATAACGTGGCTAGGTTAGATGGTTAGCATTTGGTGGAATGCTCAAAAAAAAAATTTTTTTTTTGTTTGTAAGCGTAAGGCCTCTATATCTCTTAGATGTTTGCATCTCACAAACAAATTTATTTGTGTTTAGTAAGAGTTAATTATCTGTGAGCACAAGGCTCTTTCTGTACTGCTTTAGGATACGTAATGCTGTAAAGCTGGCAACATAGGGAAGACCTGTAAGCTGACCTTTCAGTTTATGCAAAGTGAAGTAAAACTTGCTTTGATGTTCAGAGTTGTAAAGCTTAAATAGAGATGTACAATCTGTTGAGATAGTTGCTAATTAATGGGTTGGTAGTGTAATTACATCTGAATGTCTTTATAAGGTAAATACATATCTTGGTTTTAAATGCGTCTGTGATAAGCAAAGCTTGGGAATCTTGCATAACAGTACTGTTGAGCTTAACTGTAGTGGCTATGGGCTAAGTTATGCAATGTAGTGCCGCTTGTGACTGTTAAGAGATACTTTTATCATGTTAAGTGCTAGGCTCTGCATGTTAGGAAGATATGCATGTAACAAGAGCTTATTGACTGACAGGATTTGGATGAGTTGGTTATATCAGGAAAAGTTACTACTGAAAGTGACTGCCTTTCTGGAGTGCTTGTTTCAGCACTACTGTGCTAAGTACAGTTCCACAAAATAAAACTAAACAGGAAAAATAAGAATCCATGAAAAGCAGCTAAAGCTCTAACCAGTAGTGTTCATCTTCTCTAGAAGTGCAGCAATTACACTCATGCCAAAAGAAGAACCACTATAAGCTGTAAATAACTGGCTATTTGTTGTAACTTTGAAAAGTGACTAAAACAAGCAAATAAATGCAGCAACAGTGAGTAATTCACTTAAAAGCACAGGAACCACTTGATATGCAGTGCAAACTATAAAACTTTATTTAATAGATGTAACGTCAAATTCTGGGAACACTAAGTAAAAGTGCAGAAGATTGACAGAAACCACTCAAAACTAATTTAAATAGGTAGGTACAGCACATAAACATCTTGAAGTGCAGTACAAACTCTAAAACTTAATGTAATCCTTATAGTGGATCGTGACTACAGTAGACAGCAGAGAAAGGAACCCAATGTGTTAACAGTAAGGAGAGACAGAGGTTGTAAAAACTATAGGAGTGTGTAATGAGAAATGAGGGTAGGGAAATTAGATGATGCTGAGAAAATTAGGGATAAGTGAAAGGATCGTTTGGGTAGTTGTATAGCAGATGTGCAGAAAGTTTATATATACAGATTTGCATAGCTGGTGTCATTGGTGTGAAGTCTGTAGTGTACTTTAGATGGGAAGAAGCACTACGTGGAGTACGTTTTCCAGATTGTATACACACACACACACACACACACACACACACACACACACACACACACACACACACACTTGTGTATGTACATATTCCTGGTCAGGTTTATCTACTTGTCTGTGTAAACTCTGGCTGTCAATGATTTGATCTCACTGACTTAATGGGGAAAAGTGGGGGTTGATTGTGATGTGTGGGTGTGTGTGGTTGTGTTTGTGAATAGGCTTTTATTAATTTATAAATACTGTATGAACAAGTTGCTTATTAAAATAAAACATCTCTGCTGCCTTCTTGCTGGAATGGGATCTTTTGCAACCACTTGATGGACTTTGGTTTAACATCTTATTTAAAATGATGCATCCTGATTTTGTGTAGCTCACACTCTGCAGGGTGCATAAGCATCTGCACATGCCTTAGAGTGTGAGCTACACAAAATCAGGCTGCCATCCCTTCATCTGAAGATGGGCAAGACAGCAATGGGTGTTCACTCATCCTTCTTCCGGTGCCTACACCAGTACTCAAGTTTGGGTCATCTGTGTTGCACTCGAGTGTTACCTTGACTTTACCACAAAGCCAGGGTACTGTACTCAGCAAAAATGATGCATCCCTTTTTTCACCTTGTCAAATTTGGTTTCCTGTACTTCAGCCCTTTCTTATGCGCAAACCTCTGAGGCTGAGAATGTCCAAGTTCCATCGGTACCACCCTTCAAGCAAGTCTCATTTAAAACTTTAATGTGCTCAAACTAACAGTTGTGTGGCTGCTGCATTTCAAGGAATTCCTAAGGACCATGGAATTCTTTGACATATTAGTTTCCATAATTACATCACCTGCAAGCTCTTCTCTCGGGCAAACAGACACAGTTCTTTTCTTAGTCAGCAAACAGCAATTCATATCTGCACGTTGCTCCGGTCCCTAGAATTCTTAATAACTTGAT